>NW_027184941.1:0-62942 GCF_040668555.2 Bombus flavifrons
ATACGTTACATGGGTGATACTATATAACGTTATACGTTATAACGTAATACTGTATAACGTTATACGTTATTAACGTAATACTACATAACGTTATACGTTATAACGTAATACTATATAACGTTATACGATATAACGTAATACTATATAACGTTATACGTTATAACGTAATACTACATAACGTTATACGTTATAACGTAATACTACATAACGTTATACGTTATAACGTAATACTACATGACGTTATACGTTATAACGTAATACTATATAACGTTATACGTTACATGGTGATACTATATAACGTTATACGTTACATGGTGATACTATATAACGTTATACGTTATAACGTAATACTATATAACGTTATACGTTTATAACGTAATACTATATAGCGTTATACGTTATAACGTATACTATATAACGTTATACGTTATAACGTAATACTATATAACGTTATACGTTATAACGTAATACTATATAACGTTATACGTTATAACGTAATACTACATAACGTTATACGTTATAACGTAATACTACATAACGTTATACGTTATAACGGTAATACTACATGACGTTTATACGTAATACGTATATAACGTTATACGTTACATGGTGATACTATATAACGTTATACGTTACATGGTGATACTATATAACGTTATACGTTATAACGTAATACTATATAATGTTATACGTTATATGGTAATACTATATAACGTTATACGTTATAACGTAATACTATATAACGTTATACGTTATAACGTAATACTATATAACGTTATACGTTACATGGTGATACTATATAATACGTTATACGTTATAACGTAATACTATATAATGTTATACGTTATATGGTAATACTATATAACGTTATACGTTATAACGTAATACTATATAACGTTATACGTTATAACGTAATACTATATAACGTTATACGTTATATGGTGATACTATATACGTTATAACGTAATACTATATAACGTTATACGTTATAACGTAATACTATATAACGTTATACGTTATAACGTTATACGTTATAACGTAATACTATATAACGTTATACGTTATAGGCGTAACTATATAACGTTATAACGTAATACTATATAACGCTTACGTTATATGGTAATACCATATAACGTTATACGTCATAACGTAATACTATATAACGTTATACGTTATAACGTAATACTATATAACGTTATACGTTATATGGTGATACTATATAACGTTATAACGTAATACTATATAATGTTATACGTTATATGGTAATACTATACGTTATACGTTATAACGTAATACTATATAACGTTATGCGTTATAACGTAATACTATATAACGTTATACGTTATATGGTGATACTATATAACGTTATAAAGTAATACTATATAACGTTATACGTTATAACGTAATACTACATAACGTTATACGTTATAACGTAATACTATATAACGTTATACGTTATAACGTAATACTATATAACGTTATACGTTATAACGTAATACTATATAACGTTATACGTTACATGGTGATACTATATAACGTTATACTTTCTAACGTAATACTATATAATGGTTATACGTTATAACGTAATACTATATAACGTTTATACGTTATAACGTAATACTATATAACGTTATACGTTATAACGTAATACTATATAACGTTATACGTTATAACGTAATACTATATAACGTTATACGTTATAACGTAATACTATATAGCGTTATACGTTATAACGTAATACTATATAACGTTATACGTTATAACGTAATACTATATAACGTTATACGATATAACGTAATACTATATAACGTTATACGTTATAACGTAATACTACATAACGGTTATACGTTATAACGTAATACTATATAACGTTATACGATATAACGTAATACTATATAACGTTATACGTTATAACGTAATACTACATAACGTTATACGTTTACATGGTGATACTACATAACGTTATACGTTATAACGTAATACTACATGACGTTATACGTTATAACGTAATACTATATAACGTTATACGTTACATGGTGATACTATATAATGTTATACGTTATAACGTAATACTATATAACGTTATACGTTACATGGTGATACTATATAACGTTATACTTTATAACGTAATACTATATAATGTTATACGTTATAACGTAATACTATATAACGTTATACGTTATAACGTAATACTATATAACGTTATACGTTAGTAACGTAATACTATATAACGTTATACGTTATAACGTAATACTATATAACGTTATACGTTATAACGTAATACTATATAGCGTTATACGTTATAACGTAATACTATATAACGTTATACGTTATAACGTAATACTATATAACGTTATACGTTACATGGTATACTATATAACGTTATACTTTATAACGTAATACTATATAATGTTATACGTTATAACGTAATACTATATAACGTTATACGTTATAACGTAATACTAGTATAACGTTATACGTTATAACGTAATACTATATAACGTTATACGTTATAACGTAATACTATATAACGTTATACGTTATAACGTAATACTATATAGCGTTATACGTTATAACGTAATACTATATAACGTTATACGTTATAACGTAATACTATATAACGTTATACGTTATAACGGTAATACTATATAACGTTATACGTTATAACGTAATACTACATAACGTTATACGTTATAACGTAATACCTATATAACGTTATACGTTCATAACGTAATACTATATAACGTTATACGTTATAACGTAATACTACATAACGTTATACGTTATAACGTAATACTATAGTAACGTTATACGTTATAACGTAATACTACATAACGTTATACGTTATAACGTAATACTATATAACGTTATACGTTATAACGTAATACTATATAACTGTTATACGTTATAACGTAATACTATATAACGTTATACGTTATAACGTAATACTATATAACGTTATACGTTATATGGTGATACTATATAACGTTATAACGTAATACTATATAACGTTATACGTTATATGGGTGATACTATAGCAACGTTATAACGTAATACTATATAACGTTATACGTTATAAAGTAGTACTATATGACGTTATACGTTATAACGTAATACTATATAACGTTATACGATATAACGCAATACTATATAACGTTATACGTTATAACGTAATACTGATATAACGTTAGTACGTTATAACGTAATACTATATAACGTTATACGTTATAACGTAATACTATATAACGTTATACGTTTACATGGTGATACTATATAACGTTATACGTTATAACGTAATACTATATAACGTTATACGTTATAACGTAATACTATATAACGTTATACGTTATAACGTAATACTATATAACGTTATACGTTATAACGTAATACTATATAACGTTATACGTTATAACGTAATACTATATAACGTTGATACGTTATACTTGGTTGACGTATATAACGTTATAACGTAATACTATATAACGTTATACGTTATATGTGATACTATACAACGTTATAACGTAATACTATATAACGTTATACGTTATAACGTAATACTATATAACGTTATACGTTATAACGTAATACTACATAACGTTATACGTCATAACGTAATACTATATAACGTTATACGTTATAACGTAATTACTATATATCGTTATACGTTATAACGTAATACTATATAACGTTATACGTTATAACGTAATACTATATAACGTTATACTTATAACGTAATACTATATAACGTTATACGTTATATGGTGATACTATATAACGTTATAACGTAATACTATATAACGTTATACGTTATAACGTAATACTACTATAACGTTATACTTATAACGTAATACTACATAACGTTATACGTTATAACGTAATACTATATAACGTTATACGTTATAACGTAATACTATATAACGTTATACGTTATAACGTAATACTATATAACGTTATACGTTATAACGTAATACTATATAACGTTATACGTTATATGGTAATACCTATATAACGTTATACGTCATAACGTAATACTATATAACGTTATACGTTATAACGTAATACTACATAAGGTTATACGTTATAACGTAATACTATATAACGTTATACGTTATAACGTAATACTATATAACGTTATACGTTATAACGTTATACGTTATAACGTAATACTATATAACGTTATACGTTATATGGTGAAACTATATATCGTTATAACGTAATACTATATAACGCTATACGTTATATGGTAATACCTATATAACGTTATACGTCATAACGTATACTATATAACGTTATACGTTATAACGTAATACTATATAACGTTATACGTTATAAGGTAATACTATATAACGTTAGACGTTATATGGTAATACTATATAACGTTATACGTATAACGTAATACTATATAACGTTATACGTTATAACGTAATACTATATATCGTTATACGTATAACGTAATACTAGTTTACGTTATACGTATACGTTATACGTTATAACGTAATACTATATAACGTTATACGTTATAGGTGAAACTATATAACGTTTATAACGTAATACTATATAACGCTATACGTTTATATGGTAGATACCATATAACGTTATACGTCATAACGTAATACTATATAACGTTATACGTTATAACGTAATACTATATAACGTTATACGTTATAACGGTAATACTATATAACGTTATACGTTATATCGGTAAGTACTATATAACGTTATACGTCATAACGTAATACTATATAACGTTATACGTTATAACGTAATACTATATATCGTTATACGTTATAACGTAATACTATATAACGTTATACGTTATAACGTAACTCTACATAACGTTATACGTTTATAACGTAATACTATATAACGTTATACGTTATTGGGTGATACTATATAACGTTATAATGTAATACTATATAACGTTATACGTTATACTGTAATAGCTATATAACGTTATAGCGTTATAACGTAATACTATATAACGTTATACGTTATAACGTAATACTATATACGTTATACGTTATAACGTAATACTATATAAGAGTATACGTTATAACGTAATACTATATAAGGTTATACGTTATAACGTAATACTATATAACGTTATACGTTATAACGTAATACTATATAACGTTATACGTTATAACGTTATACGTTATAACGTAGATACTATATAACGTTATACGTTATATGGTGAAACTATATAACGTTATAACGTAATACTATATAACGCTATACGTTATATGTATACTATATAACGTTATACGTTCATAACGTAATACTATATAACGTTATACGTATAACGTAATACTATATAACGTTATACGTTATATGGTGATACTGATATAACGTTATAACGTAATACTATATAACGTTATACGTTATAACGTAATACTATATAACGTTATACGTTATAACGTAATACTATATAACGTTATACGTTATAACGTAATACTATATAACGTTATACGTTATAACGTAATACTACATAACGTTATACGTTATAACGTATACTATATAACGTTATACGTTATACGTAATACTATATAAGTTATACGTTGCAACGTAATACTATATAACGTTATAGCGTTATAACGTAATACTATATAACGTATACGTTATAACGTAATACTATATAACGTTATACGTTATAACGTATACGTTATACGTAATACTATATAACGTTATACGTTATAGGTGAAACTATATACGTTATAACGTAATACTATATAACTTATACGTTATATGGTAGATACCATATAACGTGTATACGTCATAACGTAATACTATATAACGTTATACGTTATAACGTAATACTATATAACGTTTATACGTTAGAAGGTAATACTATATAACGTTATACGTTATATCGGTAATACTATATAACGTTTATACGTTATAACGTAATACTATATAACGTTATACGTTATAACGTAATACTATATAACGTTATACGTTATAATGGTGAGATACTATATAACGTTATACGTCTTACTATATAACGTTATAACGTAAGTACTATATAACGTTATACGTTATAACTTAATACTATATAACGTTATACGTTATACGTAATACTATATACGTTATACGTTATAACGTAATACTATATAACGTTATACGTTATAACGTAATACTATATAACGTTATACGTTACATGGTGATACTATATAACGTTATACGTTATAACGTAATACTATATAACGTTATACGTTATTATGGTAATACTATATAACGTTTAGTACGTTATAACGTAATACTATATAACGTTATACGTTATAACGTAATACTATATAACGTTATACGTTACATGGTGATACTATATAACGTTATACGTTATAACGTAATACTATATAACGTTATACGTTATATGGTAATACTATATAACGTTATACGTTATAACGTATACTATATAACGTTATACGTTATAACGTAATACTATATAACGTTATACGTTATATGGTGATACTATATAACGTTATAACGTAATACTATATAACGTTATACGTTATAACGTAATACTATATAACGTTATACGTTATAAAGTAGTACTATATGACGTTATACGTTATAAGCGTAATACCATATAACGTTATACGATATAACGTAATACTATATAACGTTATACGTTATAACGGTAATACTATATAACGTTATACGTTATAACGTAATACTATATAACGTTATACGTTATAACGTAATACTATATAACGTTATACGTTACATGGTGATACTATATAACGTTATACGTTATAACGTAATACTATATAACGTTATACGTTATAACGTAATACTATATAACGTTATACGTTATAACGTAATACTATATAACGTTATACGTTATAACGTAATACTATATAACGTTATACGTTATAACGTAATACTATATTAACGTTATACGTTATAACGTAATACTATATAACGTTATACGTTACATGTGATACTATATAACGTTATACGTTATAACGTAATACTATATAACGTTATACGTTATAACGTATACTATATACGTTATACGTTAGTAACGTAATACATGTAACGTATAACGTTATATAGTATTACGTTATAACGTATAACGTTATATAGTATACGTTATAACGTAATACTATATAACGTTATACGTTATAACGTAATACTGTAGTAACGTTATATAGTATTACGTTATAACGTATAACGTTATATAGTTAGTACGTTATAACGTAATACTATATAACGTTATACGTTATAACGTAATACTATATAACGTTATACGTTACATGGTGATACTATATAACGTATAACGTTATATAGTATCACCATGTAACGTATAACGTTATATAGTATTACGTTATAACGTATAACGTTATATAGTATTACGTTATAACGTATAACGTTATATAGTATTACGTTATAACGTATAACGTTATATAGTATTACGTTATAACGTATAACGTTATATAGTATTACGTTATAACGTATAACGTTATATAGTATCACCATGTAACGTATAACGTTATATAGTATACGTTATAACGTATAACGTTATATAGTATTACGTTATAACGTATAACGTTATATAGTATTACGTTATAACGTATAACGTTATATAGGTATTACGTTATAACGTATAACGTTTATTAGTATTACGTTATAACGTATAACGTTATATAGTATTACGTTATAACGTATAACGTTATAGTATCACCATGTAACGTATAACGTTATATAGTATTACGTTATAACGTATAACGTTATATAGTATTACGTTATAACGTATACGTTATATAGTATTACGTTATAACGTATAACGTTATTAGTATTACGTTATATCGTATTACGTTATTACGTTATAACGTATAACGTCATATAGTACTACGTTATAACGTATAACGTTATATAGTATTACGGTTATAACGTATAACGTTATTTAGTATTACGTTATAACGTTATATAGTATCACCGATATAGACGTATAACGTTATAGTATTACGTTATAACGTATAACGTTATATAGTATTACGTTATAACGTATAACGTTATATAGTATTACCATATAACGTATAACGTTATATAGTATTACGTTATAACGTATAACGTTATATTAGTATCACCATGTAACGTATAACGTTATAGTAGTATTACGTTATAACGTATAACGTTATATAGTATTACGTTATAACGTATAACGTTATATAGTATTACCGATATAACGTATAACGTTATATAGTATTACGTTATAACGTATAACGTTATATAGTATTCACCATTTAACGTATAACGTTATATAGTATTACGTTATAACGTATAACGTTATATAGTATTACGTTATAACGTATAACGTTATATAGTTTACGTTATAACGTATAACGTTATATAGTATTAAGTTATAACGTATAACGTTATATAGTATTACGTTATAACGTTATTAGTAGTAAGACGTGTTATAACGTTATATAGTATCACCATGATAACGTATAACGTTATATATAGTATTACGTTATAACGTATAACGTTATATAGTATTACGTTATAACGTATAACGTTATATAGTATTACCATATAACGTATATCGTTATATAGTATTACCTTCTAACGTATAACGTTATATAGTATTACGTTATAACGTATAACGTTATAGTTATTACGTTTATAGACGTTATAACGTTATATGTATTACCATATAACGTATAGAGTTATATAGTATTACGTTATAACGTTATATAGTTTTCACCATATAACGTATAACGTTATATAGTATTACTTATAACGTATAACGTTATTAACGTATAACGTTATATAGTATTACGTTATAACGTATAACGTTATATAGTATTACGTTATAACGCATAACGTTATATAGTATTACGTTGTAACGTATAACATTATATAGTATTACGTTATAACGTATAACGTTATAGTATTTACGGTTATAACGTAGTAACGTTATGTAGTATTACGTTATAACGTATAACGTTATATAGTATTACGTTATAACGTATAACGTTATATAGTATTACGTATAACGTATAACGTTATATAGTATTACGTTATAACGTATAACGTTATATAGTATTACGTTATAACGTTATATAGTATCACCATATAACGTATAACGTTATATAGTATTACGTTATTACGTATAACGTTATATAGTATTACGTTATGACGTACAACGTTATATAGTATTACCATATAACGTATAGCGTTATATAGTATTACGTTATAACGTTATATAGTTTCACCATATAACGTATAACGTTATATGAGTATTACGTTATAACGTATAACGTTATAACGTATAACGTTATATAGTATTACGTTATAACGTATAACGTTATATTAGTTACGTTATAACGTATAACCTTATATAGTATTACGTTATAACGTATAACCTTATATAGTATTACGTTATAACGTATAACGTTATATAGTATTACGTTATAACGTATAACGTTATATAGTATTACGTATAACGTATAACGTTATATAGCATTAAGTTATAACGTATAACGTTATATAGTATTACATTATAACGTTATATAGTATCACCCAGATAACGTATAACGTTATATAGTATTACGTTATAACGTATAACGTTATGTAGTGTTACGTTATAACGTATAACGTTATATAGTATTACGTTATAACGTATAACGATATATAGTATTACGGTTATAACGTATAACGTTATATAGTATTACGTTATGACGTATAACGTTATATAGTATTACCGATATAACGTATATCGTTATATAGTATTACCTTATAACGTATAACGTTATATAGTATTACGTTATAACGTATAACGTTATATAGTATTACTTATGACGTATAACGTTATATGTATTACCATATAACGTATAGCGTTATATAGTATTACGTTATAACGATATATAGTTTCACCATATAACGTATAACGTTATATAGTATTACGTTATAACGTATAACGTTATAACGTATAACGTTATATAGTATTACGTTATAACGTATAACGTTATATAGTATTACGTTATAACGTATAACGTTATATAGTATTACGTTATGACGTATAACGTTATATAGTATTACCATATAACGTATATCGTTATATAGTATTACCTTATAACGTATAACGTTATATAGTATTACGTTATAACGTATAACGTTATATAGTATTACGTTATGACGTATAACGTTATATGGTATTACCATATAACGTATAGCGTTATATAGTATTACGTTATAACGATATATAGTTTCACCATATAACGTATAACGTTATATAGTATTACGTTATAACGTATAACGTTATAACGTATAACGTTATATAGTATTACGTTATAACGTATAACGTTATATAGTATTACGTTATAACGTATAACCTTATGTAGTATTACGTTATAACGTATAACGTTATATAGTATTACGTTATGACGTATAACGTTATATGGTATTACCATATAACGTATAACGTTATATATTGATTACGTTATAACGTATAACGTTATATAGTATTACGTTATAACGTATAGACGTTATATAGTATTACGTTATAACGTATAACGTTATATAGTATTACGTTATAACGTATAACGTTATGTAGTATTACGTTATAAGGTATAACGTTATGTAGTATTACGTTATAACGTATAACGTTATATAGTATTACGTTATAACGTTATATAGTATCACCATATAACGTATAACGTTATATAGTATTACGTTATGACGTATAACGTTATATAGTGTTACGTTATAACGTATAACGTTATATAGTATTACGTTATAACGTATAACGATATATAGTATTACGTTATAACGTATAACGTTTAATAGTATTACGTTATGACGTATAACGTTATGTAGTATTACGTTATAACGTATAACGTTATATAGTATTACGTTATAACGTATAACGTTATATAGTATTACGTTATAACGTTGTATAGTATCACCATATAACGTATAACGTTATATAGTATTACGTTATAACGTTATATAGTATCACCATATAACGTATAACGTTATATAGTATTACGTTATAACGTATAACGTTATATAGTATTACGTTATAACGTATAACGTTATATAGTATTACGTTATAACGTATAACGTTATATAGTATTACGTTATAACGTATAACGTTATATAGTATTACGTTATAACGTATAACGTTATATAGTATCACCATGTAACGTATAACGTTATATAGTATTACGTTATAACGTATAACGTTATATAGTATTACGTTATAACGTATAACGTTATATAGTATTACGTTATAACGTATAACGTTATATAGTATTGCGTTATATCGTATAACGTTATATAGTATTACGTTATAACGTATAACGTCATATAGTACTACTTTATAACGTATAACGTTATATAGTATTACGTTATAACGTTGTATAGTATCACCATATAACGTATAACGTTATATAGTATTACGTTATAACGTTATATAGTATCACCATATAACGTATAACGTTATATAGTATTACGTTATAACGTATAACGTTATATAGTATTACGTTATAACGTATAACATTATATAGTATTACGTTATAACGTATAACGTTATATAGTATTACGTTATAACGTATAACGTTATGTAGTATTACGTTATAACGTATAACGTTATATAGTATTACGTTATAACGTATAACGTTATGTAGTATTACGTTATAACGTATAACGTTATATAGTATTACGTTATGACGTATAACGTTATATGGTATTACGTTATAACGTATAACGTTATGTAGTATTACGTTATAACGTATAACGTTATATAGTATTACGTTATAACGTATAACGTTATATAGTATTACGTTATAACGTATAACGTTATATAGTATTACGTTATAACGTATAACGCTATATAGTATTACGTTATAACGTATAACGTTATATAGTATTACGTTATAACGTATAACGTTATATAGTATTACGTTATAACGTATAACGTTATATAGTATTACGTTATAACGTATAACGTTATATAGTATTACGTTATAACGTATAACATTATATAGTATTACGTTATAAAGTATAACGTTATATAGTATCACCATGTAACGTATAACGTTATATAGTATTACGTTATAACGTATAACGTTATATAGTATTACGTTATAACGTATAACGCTATATAGTATTACGTTATAACGTATAACGTTATATAGTATTACGTTATAACGTATAACGTTATATAGTATTACGTTATAACGTATAACGTTATATAGTATTACGTTATAACGTATAACGTTATATAGTATTACGTTATAACGTATAACATTATATAGTATTACGTTATAAAGTATAACGTTATATAGTATCACCATGTAACGTATAACGTTATATAGTATTACGTTATAACGTATAACATTATATAGTATCACCATGTAACGTATAACGTTATATAGTATTACGTTATAACGTATAACGTCATGTAGTATTACGTTATAACGTATAACGTTATGTAGTATCACCATGTAACGTATAACGTTATGTAGTATTACGTTATAACGTATAACGTTATATAGTATTACGTTATATCGTATAACGTTATATAGTATTACGTTATAACGTATAACGTTATGTAGTATTACGTTATAACGTATAACGTTATATAGTATTACGTTATATCGTATAACGTTATATAGTATTACGTTATAACGTATAACGTTATATAGTATTACGTTATAACGTATAACGCTATATAGTATTACGTTATAACGTATAACGTTATATAGTATTACGTTATAACGTATAACGTTATATAGTATTACGTTATAACGTATAACGTTATATAGTATTACGTTATAACGTATAACGTTATATAGTATTACGTTATAACGTATAACATTATATAGTATTACGTTAGAAAGTATAACGTTATATAGTATCACCATGTAACGTATAACGTTATATAGTATTACGTTATAACGTATAACGTTATATAGTATTACGTTATAACGTATAACGTTATATAGTATTACGTTATAACGTATAACGTTATGTAGTATTACGTTATAACGTATAACGTTATATAGTATTACTTTATAACGTTATATAGTATCACCATATAACGTATAACGTTATATAGTATTACGTTATAACGCATAACGTTATATAGTATTACGTTATAACGTATAACGTTATATAGTATTACCATATAACGTATAACATTATATAGTATTACGTTATAACGTTATATAGTATCACCATATAACGTATAACGTTATATAGTATTACGTTATAACGTATAACGTTATATAGTATTACGTTATGACGTATAACGTTATATGGTATTACCATATAACGTATAGCGTTATATAGTATTACGTTATAACGTTATATAGTTTCGCCATATAACGTATAACGTTATATAGTATTACGTTATAACGTATAACGTTATAACGTATAACGTTATATAGTATTACGTTATAACGTATAACGTTATATAGTATTACGTTATAACGTTATATAGTATCACCATATAACGTATAACGTTATATAGTATTACGTTATAACGTATAACGTTATATAGTATTACGTTATAACGTATAACGTTATATAGTATTACCATATAACGTATAACATTATATAGTATTACGTTATAACGTATAACGTTATATAGTATCACCATGTAACGTATAACGTTATATAGTATTACGTTATAACGTATAACGTTATATAGTATTACGTTATAACGTATAACGTTATATAGTATTACCATATAACGTATAACATTATATAGTATTACGTTATAACGTATAACGTTATATAGTATCACCATGTAACGTATAACGTTATATAGTATCACCATGTAACGTATAACGTTATATAGTATTACGTTATAACGTATAACGTCATGTAGTATTACGTTATAACGTATAACGTTATGTAGTATTACGTTATAACGTATAACGTTATGTAGTATTACGTTATAACGTATAACGTTATATAGTATTACGTTATATCGTATAACGTTATATAGTATTACGTTATAACGTATAACGTTATATAGTATTACGTTATAACGTATAACGCTATATAGTATTACGTTATAACGTATAACGTTATATAGTATTACGTTATAACGTATAACGTTATATAGTATCACCATGTAACGTATAACGTTATATAGTATCACCATGTAACGTATAACGTTATATAGTATTACGTTATAACGTATAACGTCATGTAGTATTACGTTATAACGTATAACGTTATGTAGTATTACGTTATAACGTATAACGTTATGTAGTATTACGTTATAACGTATAACGTTATATAGTATTACGTTATATCGTATAACGTTATATAGTATTACGTTATAACGTATAACGTTATGTAGTATTACGTTATAACGTATAACGTTATACAGTATTACGTTATAACGTATAACGTTATATAGTATCACCATGTAACGTATAACGTTATACTGTATCACCATGTAACGTATAACGTTATATAGTATTACGTTATAACGTATAACGTCATGTAGTATTACGTTATAACGTATAACGTTATATAGTATTACGTTATAACGTATAACCTTATGTAGTATTACGTTATAACGTATAACGTTATATAGTATTACGTTATGACGTATAACGTTATATGGTATTACCATATAACGTATAACGTTATATAGTATTACGTTATAACGTATAACGTTATATAGTATTACGTTATAACGTATAACGTTATATAGTATTACGTTATAACGTATAACGTTATATAGTATTACGTTATAACGTATAACGTTATGTAGTATTACGTTATAAGGTATAACGTTATGTAGTATTACGTTATAACGTATAACGTTATATAGTATTACGTTATAACGTTATATAGTATCACCATATAACGTATAACGTTATATAGTATTACGTTATGACGTATAACGTTATATAGTGTTACGTTATAACGTATAACGTTATATAGTATTACGTTATAACGTATAACGATATATAGTATTACGTTATAACGTATAACGTTATATAGTATTACGTTATGACGTATAACGTTATGTAGTATTACGTTATAACGTATAACGTTATATAGTATTACGTTACAACGTATAACGTTATATAGTATTACGTTATAACGTTGTATAGTATCACCATATAACGTATAACGTTATATAGTATTACGTTATAACGTTATATAGTATCACCATATAACGTATAACGTTATATAGTATTACGTTATAACGTATAACGTTATATAGTATTACGTTATAACGTATAACGTTATATAGTATTACGTTATAACGTATAACGTTATATAGTATTACGTTATAACGTATAACGTTATATAGTATTACGTTATAACGTATAACGTTATATAGTATCACCATGTAACGTATAACGTTATATAGTATTACGTTATAACGTATAACGTTATATAGTATTACGTTATAACGTATAACGTTATATAGTATTACGTTATAACGTATAACGTTATATAGTATTGCGTTATATCGTATAACGTTATATAGTATTACGTTATAACGTATAACGTCATATAGTACTACTTTATAACGTATAACGTTATATAGTATTACGTTATAACGTTGTATAGTATCACCATATAACGTATAACGTTATATAGTATTACGTTATAACGTTATATAGTATCACCATATAACGTATAACGTTATATAGTATTACGTTATAACGTATAACGTTATATAGTATTACGTTATAACGTATAACATTATATAGTATTACGTTATAACGTATAACGTTATATAGTATTACGTTATAACGTATAACGTTATGTAGTATTACGTTATAACGTATAACGTTATATAGTATTACGTTATAACGTATAACGTTATGTAGTATTACGTTATAACGTATAACGTTATATAGTATTACGTTATGACGTATAACGTTATATGGTATTACGTTATAACGTATAACGTTATGTAGTATTACGTTATAACGTATAACGTTATATAGTATTACGTTATAACGTATAACGTTATATAGTATTACGTTATAACGTATAACGTTATATAGTATTACGTTATAACGTATAACGCTATATAGTATTACGTTATAACGTATAACGTTATATAGTATTACGTTATAACGTATAACGTTATATAGTATTACGTTATAACGTATAACGTTATATAGTATTACGTTATAACGTATAACGTTATATAGTATTACGTTATAACGTATAACATTATATAGTATTACGTTATAAAGTATAACGTTATATAGTATCACCATGTAACGTATAACGTTATATAGTATTACGTTATAACGTATAACGTTATATAGTATTACGTTATAACGTATAACGCTATATAGTATTACGTTATAACGTATAACGTTATATAGTATTACGTTATAACGTATAACGTTATATAGTATTACGTTATAACGTATAACGTTATATAGTATTACGTTATAACGTATAACGTTATATAGTATTACGTTATAACGTATAACATTATATAGTATTACGTTATAAAGTATAACGTTATATAGTATCACCATGTAACGTATAACGTTATATAGTATTACGTTATAACGTATAACATTATATAGTATCACCATGTAACGTATAACGTTATATAGTATTACGTTATAACGTATAACGTCATGTAGTATTACGTTATAACGTATAACGTTATGTAGTATCACCATGTAACGTATAACGTTATGTAGTATTACGTTATAACGTATAACGTTATATAGTATTACGTTATATCGTATAACGTTATATAGTATTACGTTATAACGTATAACGTTATGTAGTATTACGTTATAACGTATAACGTTATATAGTATTACGTTATATCGTATAACGTTATATAGTATTACGTTATAACGTATAACGTTATATAGTATTACGTTATAACGTATAACGCTATATAGTATTACGTTATAACGTATAACGTTATATAGTATTACGTTATAACGTATAACATTATATAGTATTACGTTATAAAGTATAACGTTATATAGTATCACCATGTAACGTATAACGTTATATAGTATTACGTTATAACGTATAACATTATATAGTATCACCATGTAACGTATAACGTTATATAGTATTACGTTATAACGTATAACGTCATGTAGTATTACGTTATAACGTATAACGTTATGTAGTATCACCATGTAACGTATAACGTTATGTAGTATTACGTTATAACGTATAACGTTATATAGTATTACGTTATATCGTATAACGTTATATAGTATTACGTTATAACGTATAACGTTATGTAGTATTACGTTATAACGTATAACGTTATATAGTATTACGTTATATCGTATAACGTTATATAGTATTACGTTATAACGTATAACGTTATATAGTATTACGTTATAACGTATAACGCTATATAGTATTACGTTATAACGTATAACGTTATATAGTATTACGTTATAACGTATAACGTTATATAGTATTACGTTATAACGTATAACGTTATATAGTATTACGTTATAACGTATAACGTTATATAGTATTACGTTATAACGTATAACATTATATAGTATTACGTTAGAAAGTATAACGTTATATAGTATCACCATGTAACGTATAACGTTATATAGTATTACGTTATAACGTATAACGTTATATAGTATTACGTTATAACGTATAACGTTATATAGTATTACGTTATAACGTATAACGTTATGTAGTATTACGTTATAACGTATAACGTTATATAGTATTACTTTATAACGTTATATAGTATCACCATATAACGTATAACGTTATATAGTATTACGTTATAACGCATAACGTTATATAGTATTACGTTATAACGTATAACGTTATATAGTATTACCATATAACGTATAACATTATATAGTATTACGTTATAACGTTATATAGTATCACCATATAACGTATAACGTTATATAGTATTACGTTATAACGTATAACGTTATATAGTATTACGTTATGACGTATAACGTTATATGGTATTACCATATAACGTATAGCGTTATATAGTATTACGTTATAACGTTATATAGTTTCGCCATATAACGTATAACGTTATATAGTATTACGTTATAACGTATAACGTTATAACGTATAACGTTATATAGTATTACGTTATAACGTATAACGTTATATAGTATTACGTTATAACGTTATATAGTATCACCATATAACGTATAACGTTATATAGTATTACGTTATAACGTATAACGTTATATAGTATTACGTTATAACGTATAACGTTATATAGTATTACCATATAACGTATAACATTATATAGTATTACGTTATAACGTATAACGTTATATAGTATCACCATGTAACGTATAACGTTATATAGTATTACGTTATAACGTATAACGTTATATAGTATTACGTTATAACGTATAACGTTATATAGTATTACCATATAACGTATAACATTATATAGTATTACGTTATAACGTATAACGTTATATAGTATCACCATGTAACGTATAACGTTATATAGTATCACCATGTAACGTATAACGTTATATAGTATTACGTTATAACGTATAACGTCATGTAGTATTACGTTATAACGTATAACGTTATGTAGTATTACGTTATAACGTATAACGTTATGTAGTATTACGTTATAACGTATAACGTTATATAGTATTACGTTATATCGTATAACGTTATATAGTATTACGTTATAACGTATAACGTTATATAGTATTACGTTATAACGTATAACGCTATATAGTATTACGTTATAACGTATAACGTTATATAGTATTACGTTATAACGTATAACGTTATATAGTATTACGTTATAACGTATAACGTTATATAGTATTACGTTATAACGTATAACGTTATATAGTATTACGTTATAACGTATAACGTTATATAGTATCACCATGTAACGTATAACGTTATATAGTATCACCATGTAACGTATAACGTTATATAGTATTACGTTATAACGTATAACGTCATGTAGTATTACGTTATAACGTATAACGTTATGTAGTATTACGTTATAACGTATAACGTTATGTAGTATTACGTTATAACGTATAACGTTATATAGTATTACGTTATATCGTATAACGTTATATAGTATTACGTTATAACGTATAACGTTATGTAGTATTACGTTATAACGTATAACGTTATACAGTATTACGTTATAACGTATAACGTTATATAGTATCACCATGTAACGTATAACGTTATACTGTATCACCATGTAACGTATAACGTTATATAGTATTACGTTATAACGTATAACGTCATGTAGTATTACGTTATAACGTATAACGTTATATAGTATTACGTTATAACGTATGACCTTAGTAGTATTACGTTATAACGTATAACGTTATATAGTATTACGTTATGACGTATAACGTTATATGGTATTACCATATAACGTATAACGTTATATAGTATTACGTTATAACGTATAACGTTATATAGTATTACGTTATAACGTATAACGTTATATAGTATTACGTTATAACGTATAACGTTATATAGTATTACGTTATAACGTATAACGTTATGTAGTATTACGTTATAAGGTATAACGTTATGTAGTATTACGTTATAACGTATAACGTTATATAGTATTACGTTATAACGTTATATAGTATCACCATATAACGTATAACGTTATATAGTATTACGTTATGACGTATAACGTTATATAGTGTTACGTTATAACGTATAACGTTATATAGTATTACGTTATAACGTATAACGATATATAGTATTACGTTATAACGTATAACGTTATATAGTATTACGTTATGACGTATAACGTTATGTAGTATTACGTTATAACGTATAACGTTATATAGTATTACGTTATAACGTATAACGTTATATAGTATTACGTTATAACGTTGTATAGTATCACCATATAACGTATAACGTTATATAGTATTACGTTATAACGTTATATAGTATCACCATATAACGTATAACGTTATATAGTATTACGTTATAACGTATAACGTTATATAGTATTACGTTATAACGTATAACGTTATATAGTATTACGTTATAACGTATAACGTTATATAGTATTACGTTATAACGTATAACGTTATATAGTATTACGTTATAACGTATAACGTTATATAGTATCACCATGTAACGTATAACGTTATATAGTATTACGTTATAACGTATAACGTTATATAGTATTACGTTATAACGTATAACGTTATATAGTATTACGTTATAACGTATAACGTTATATAGTATTGCGTTATATCGTATAACGTTATATAGTATTACGTTATAACGTATAACGTCATATAGTACTACTTTATAACGTATAACGTTATATAGTATTACGTTATAACGTTGTATAGTATCACCATATAACGTATAACGTTATATAGTATTACGTTATAACGTTATATAGTATCACCATATAACGTATAACGTTATATAGTATTACGTTATAACGTATAACGTTATATAGTATTACGTTATAACGTATAACATTATATAGTATTACGTTATAACGTATAACGTTATATAGTATTACGTTATAACGTATAACGTTATGTAGTATTACGTTATAACGTATAACGTTATATAGTATTACGTTATACACGTATAACGTTATGTAGTATTACGTTATAACGTATAACGTTATATAGTATTACGTTATGACGTATAACGTTATATGGTATTACGTTATAACGTATAACGTTATGTAGTATTACGTTATAACGTATAACGTTATATAGTATTACGTTATAACGTATAACGTTATATAGTATTACGTTATAACGTATAACGTTATATAGTATTACGTTATAACGTATAACGCTATATAGTATTACGTTATAACGTATAACGTTATATAGTATTACGTTATAACGTATAACGTTATATAGTATTACGTTATAACGTATAACGTTATATAGTATTACGTTATAACGTATAACGTTATATAGTATTACGTTATAACGTATAACATTATATAGTATTACGTTATAAAGTATAACGTTATATAGTATCACCATGTAACGTATAACGTTATATAGTATTACGTTATAACGTATAACGTTATATAGTATTACGTTATAACGTATAACGCTATATAGTATTACGTTATAACGTATAACGTTATATAGTATTACGTTATAACGTATAACGTTATATAGTATTACGTTATAACGTATAACGTTATATAGTATTACGTTATAACGTATAACGTTATATAGTATTACGTTATAACGTATAACATTATATAGTATTACGTTATAAAGTATAACGTTATATAGTATCACCATGTAACGTATAACGTTATATAGTATTACGTTATAACGTATAACATTATATAGTATCACCATGTAACGTATAACGTTATATAGTATTACGTTATAACGTATAACGTCATGTAGTATTACGTTATAACGTATAACGTTATGTAGTATCACCATGTAACGTATAACGTTATGTAGTATTACGTTATAACGTATAACGTTATATAGTATTACGTTATATCGTATAACGTTATATAGTATTACGTTATAACGTATAACGTTATGTAGTATTACGTTATAACGTATAACGTTATATAGTATTACGTTATATCGTATAACGTTATATAGTATTACGTTATAACGTATAACGTTATATAGTATTACGTTATAACGTATAACGCTATATAGTATTACGTTATAACGTATAACGTTATATAGTATTACGTTATAACGTATAACGTTATATAGTATTACGTTATAACGTATAACGTTATATAGTATTACGTTATAACGTATAACGTTATATAGTATTACGTTATAACGTATAACATTATATAGTATTACGTTAGAAAGTATAACGTTATATAGTATCACCATGTAACGTATAACGTTATATAGTATTACGTTATAACGTATAACGTTATATAGTATTACGTTATAACGTATAACGTTATATAGTATTACGTTATAACGTATAACGTTATGTAGTATTACGTTATAACGTATAACGTTATATAGTATTACTTTATAACGTTATATAGTATCACCATTATAACGTATAACGTTATATAGTATTACGTTATAACGTATAACGTTATATAGTATTACGTTATAACGTATAACGTTATATAGTATTACCATATAACGTATAACATTATATAGTATTACGTTATAACGTTATATAGTATCACCATATAACGTATAACGTTATATAGTATTACGTTATAACGTATAACGTTATATAGTATTACGTTATGACGTATAACGTTATATGGTATTACCATATAACGTATAGCGTTATATAGTATTACGTTATAACGTTATATAGTTTCGCCATATAACGTATAACGTTATATAGTATTACGTTATAACGTATAACGTTATAACGTATAACGTTATATAGTATTACGTTATAACGTATAACGTTATATAGTATTACGTTATAACGTTATATAGTATCACCATATAACGTATAACGTTATATAGTATTACGTTATAACGTATAACGTTATATAGTATTACGTTATAACGTATAACGTTATATAGTATTACCATATAACGTATAACATTATATAGTATTACGTTATAACGTATAACGTTATATAGTATCACCATGTAACGTATAACGTTATATAGTATTACGTTATAACGTATAACGTTATATAGTATTACGTTATAACGTATAACGTTATATAGTATTACCATATAACGTATAACATTATATAGTATTACGTTATAACGTATAACGTTATATAGTATCACCATGTAACGTATAACGTTATATAGTATCACCATGTAACGTATAACGTTATATAGTATTACGTTATAACGTATAACGTCATGTAGTATTACGTTATAACGTATAACGTTATGTAGTATTACGTTATAACGTATAACGTTATGTAGTATTACGTTATAACGTATAACGTTATATAGTATTACGTTATATCGTATAACGTTATATAGTATTACGTTATAACGTATAACGTTATATAGTATTACGTTATAACGTATAACGCTATATAGTATTACGTTATAACGTATAACGTTATATAGTATTACGTTATAACGTATAACGTTATATAGTATTACGTTATAACGTATAACGTTATATAGTATTACGTTATAACGTATAACGTTATATAGTATTACGTTATAACGTATAACGTTATATAGTATCACCATGTAACGTATAACGTTATATAGTATCACCATGTAACGTATAACGTTATATAGTATTACGTTATAACGTATAACGTCATGTAGTATTACGTTATAACGTATAACGTTATGTAGTATTACGTTATAACGTATAACGTTATGTAGTATTACGTTATAACGTATAACGTTATATAGTATTACGTTATATCGTATAACGTTATATAGTATTACGTTATAACGTATAACGTTATGTAGTATTACGTTATAACGTATAACGTTATACAGTATTACGTTATAACGTATAACGTTATATAGTATCACCATGTAACGTATAACGTTATACTGTATCACCATGTAACGTATAACGTTATATAGTATTACGTTATAACGTATAACGTCATGTAGTATTACGTTATAACGTATAACGTTATGTAGTATTACGTTATAACGTATAACGTTATGTAGTATTACGTTATAACGTATAACGTTATACAGTATTACGTTATAACGTATAACGTTATATAGTATCACCATGTAACGTATAACGTTATACTGTATCACCATGTAACGTATAACGTTATATAGTATTACGTTATAACGTATAACGTCATGTAGTATTACGTTATAACGTATAACGTTATGTAGTATTACGTTATAACGTATAACGTTATGTAGTATTACGTTATAACGTATAACGTTATATAGTATTACGTTATAACGTATAACGTTATATAGTATTACGTTATAACGTTATATAGTATCACCATATAATGTATAACGTTATATAGTATTACGTTATAACGTATAACGTTATATAGTATTACGTTATAACGTATAACGTTATATAGTATTACGCTATAACGTATAACGTTATATAGTATTACGTTATAACGTATAACGATATATAGTATTACGTTATAACGTATAACGTTATATAGTATTACGCTATAACGTATAACGTTATATAGTATTACGTTATAACGTATAACGTTATGTAGTATTACGTTATAACGTATAACGTTATGTAGTATTACGTTATAACGTATAACGTTATATAGTATTACGTTATAACGTATAACGTTATATAGTATTACGTTATAACGTATAACGTTATATAGTATTACGTCGTAACGTATAACGTTATATAGTATAACCATGTAACGTATAACGTTATATAGTATTACGTTATAACGTATAACGTTATATAGTATTACGTTATAACGTATAACGTTATATAGTATTACGCTATAACGTATAACGTTATATAGTATTACGTTATAACGTATAACGTTATATAGTATTACCATGTAACGTATAACGTTATATAGTATTACGTTATAACGTATAACGTTATGTAGTATTACGTTATAACGTATAACGTTATATAGTATTACGTTGTAACGTATAACGTTATATAGTATCACCATGTAACGTATAACGTTATATAGTATTACGTTATAACGTATAACGTTATATAGTTTTACGCTATAACGTATAACGTTATATAGTATCACCATGTAACGTATAACGTTATATAGTATTACGTTATAACGTATAACGTTATATAGTATTACGTTATAACGTATAACGTTATATAGTATTACGTTATAACGTATAACGTTATATAGTATTACGTTGTAACGTATAACGTTATATAGTATTACGTTATAACGTATAACGTTATATAGTATTACGTTATAACGTATAACGTTATATAGTATCACCATGTAACGTATAACGTTATATAGTATTACGTTATAACGTATAACGTTATATAGTATTACGTTATAACGTATAACGTTATGTAGTATTACGTTATAACGTATAACGTTATATAGTATTACGTTATAACGTATAACGTTATGTAGTATTACGTTATAACGTATAACGTTATATAGTATTACGTTATAACGTATAACGTTATATAGTATTACGTTATAACGTATAACATTATATAGTATTACGCGTTATATAGTATCACCATATAATGTATAACGTTATATAGTATTACGTTATAACGTATAACGTTATATAGTATTACGTTATAACGTATAACGTTATATAGTATTACGCTATAACGTATAACGTTATATAGTATTACGTTATAACGTATAACGATATATAGTATTACGTATAACGTATAACGTTATATAGTATTACGCTATAACGTATAACGTTATATAGTATTACGTTATAACGTATAACGTTATGTAGTATTACGTTATAACGTATAACGTTATGTAGTATTACGTTATAACGTATAACGTTATATAGTATTACGTTATAACGTATAACGTTATATAGTATTACGTTATAACGTATAACGTTATATAGTATTACGTCGTAACGTATAACGTTATATAGTATCACATGTAACGTAAACGTTATATAGTATTACGTTATAACGTATAACGTATATAGTATTACGTTATAACGTATAACGTTATATAGATTACGTATACTTATACATATAGTATTACGTTATAACGTATAACGTTATATAGTATACGTTATAACGTATAACGTTATGTAGTATTACGTTATAACGTATAACGTTATATAGTATTACGTTATACGTATAACGTTATATAGTATTACGTTATAACGTATAACATTATATAGTATTACGTTATAACGTTATATAGTATCACCATATAATGTATAACGTTATATAGTATTACGTTATTAACGTATAACGTTATATAGTATTACGTTATAACGTATAACGTTATATAGTATTACGCTATAACGTATAACGTTATATAGTATTACGTTATAACGTATAACGATATATAGTATTACGTTATAACGTATAACGTTATATAGTATTACGTTATAACGTATAACGTTATATAGTATTACGTTATAACGTATAACGTTCTATAGTATTACGTTATAACGTATAACGTTATATAGTATTACGTTGTAACGTATAACGTTATATAGTATCACCATGTAACGTATAACGTTATATAGTATTACGTTATAACGTATAACGTTATATAGTATTACGTTATAACGTATAACGTTATATAGTATTACGTTATAACGTATAACATTATATAGTATTACGTTATAACGTATAACGTTATATAGTATTACGTTATAACGTATAACGTTATGTAGTATTACGTTATAACGTATAACGTTATATAGTATTACGTTATAACGTATAACGTTATATAGTATTACGTTATAACGTATAACATTATATAGTATTACGTTATAACGTTATATAGTATCACCATATAACGTATAACGTTATATAGTATTACGTTATAACGTATAACGTTATATAGTATTACGTTGTAACGTATAACGTTATATAGTATCACCATGTAACGTATAACGTTATATAGTATTACGTTATAACGTATAACGTTATATAGTATTACGTTATAACGTATAACATTATATAGTATTACGTTATAACGTATAACGTTATATAGTATTACGTTATAACGTATAACGTTATGTAGTATTACGTTATAACGTATAACGTTATATAGTATTACGTTATAACGTATAACGTTATATAGTATTACGTTATAACGTATAACATTATATAGTATTACGTTATAACGTTATATAGTATCACCATATAATGTATAACGTTATATAGTATTACGTTATAACGTATAACGTTATATAGTATTACGTTATAACGTATAACGTTATATAGTATTACGCTATAACGTATAACGTTATATAGTATTACGTTATAACGTATAACGATATATAGTATTACGTTATAACGTATAACGTTATATAGTATTACGCTATAACGTATAACGTTATATAGTATTACGTTATAACGTATAACGATATATAGTATTACGTTATAACGTATAACGTTATATAGTATTACGTTGTAACGTATAACGTTATATAGTATCACCATGTAACGTATAACGTTATATAGTATTACGTTATAACGTATAACGTTATATAGTATTACGTTATAACGTATAACGTTATATAGTATTACGTTATAACGTATAACATTATATAGTATTACGTTCTAACGTATAACGTTATATAGTATTACGTTATAACGTATAACGTTATGTAGTATTACGTTATAACGTATAACGTTATATAGTATTACGTTATAACGTATAACGTTATATAGTATTACGTTATAACGTATAACATTATATAGTATTACGTTATAACGTTATATAGTATCACCATATAACGTATAACGTTATATAGTATTACGTTATAACGTATAACGTTATATAGTATTACGTTATGACGTACAACGTTATATGGTATTACCATATAACGTATAGCGTTATATAGTATTACGTTATAACGTTATATAGTTTCACCATATAACGTATAACGTTATATAGTATTACGTTATAACGTATAACGTTATAACGTATAACGTTATATAGTATTACGTTATAACGTATAACGTTATATAGTATTACGTTATAACGTATAACCTTATATAGTATTACGTTATAACGTATAACGTTATATAGTATTACGTTATAACGTATAACGTTATATAGTATTACGTTATAACGTATAACGTTATAT
Organism: Bombus flavifrons; assembly: GCF_040668555.2. Classification (NCBI taxonomy): domain Eukaryota; kingdom Metazoa; phylum Arthropoda; class Insecta; order Hymenoptera; family Apidae; genus Bombus; species Bombus flavifrons. The sequence continues at coordinate 27,645 of NW_027184941.1, forward strand.
AGTATTACGTTATAACGTATAACATTATATAGTATTACGTTATAAAGTATAACGTTATATAGTATCACCATGTAACGTATAACGTTATATAGTATTACGTTATAACGTATAACGTTATATAGTATTACGTTATAACGTATAACGCTATATAGTATTACGTTATAACGTATAACGTTATATAGTATTACGTTATAACGTATAACGTTATATAGTATTACGTTATAACGTATAACGTTATATAGTATTACGTTATAACGTATAACGTTATATAGTATTACGTTATAACGTATAACATTATATAGTATTACGTTAGAAAGTATAACGTTATATAGTATCACCATGTAACGTATAACGTTATATAGTATTACGTTATAACGTATAACGTTATATAGTATTACGTTATAACGTATAACGTTATATAGTATTACGTTATAACGTATAACGTTATGTAGTATTACGTTATAACGTATAACGTTATATAGTATTACTTTATAACGTTATATAGTATCACCATATAACGTATAACGTTATATAGTATTACGTTATAACGTATAACGTTATATAGTATTACGTTATAACGTATAACGTTATATAGTATTACCATATAACGTATAACATTATATAGTATTACGTTATAACGTTATATAGTATCACCATATAACGTATAACGTTATATAGTATTACGTTATAACGTATAACATTATATAGTATTACGTTATGACGTATAACGTTATATGGTATTACCATATAACGTATAGCGTTATATAGTATTACGTTATAACGTTATATAGTTTCGCCATATAACGTATAACGTTATATAGTATTACGTTATAACGTATAACGTTATAACGTATAACGTTATATAGTATTACGTTATAACGTATAACGTTATATAGTATTACGTTATAACGTTATATAGTATCACCATATAACGTATAACGTTATATAGTATTACGTTATAACGTATAACGTTATATAGTATTACGTTATAACGTATAACGTTATATAGTATTACCATATAACGTATAACATTATATAGTATTACGTTATAACGTATAACGTTATATAGTATCACCATGTAACGTATAACGTTATATAGTATTACGTTATAACGTATAACGTTATATAGTATTACGTTATAACGTATAACGTTATATAGTATTACCATATAACGTATAACATTATATAGTATTACGTTATAACGTATAACGTTATATAGTATCACCATGTAACGTATAACGTTATATAGTATCACCATGTAACGTATAACGTTATATAGTATTACGTTATAACGTATAACGTCATGTAGTATTACGTTATAACGTATAACGTTATGTAGTATTACGTTATAACGTATAACGTTATGTAGTATTACGTTATAACGTATAACGTTATATAGTATTACGTTATATCGTATAACGTTATATAGTATTACGTTATAACGTATAACGTTATATAGTATTACGTTATAACGTATAACGCTATATAGTATTACGTTATAACGTATAACGTTATATAGTATTACGTTATAACGTATAACGTTATATAGTATTACGTTATAACGTATAACGTTATATAGTATTACGTTATAACGTATAACGTTATATAGTATTACGTTATAACGTATAACGTTATATAGTATCACCATGTAACGTATAACGTTATATAGTATCACCATGTAACGTATAACGTTATATAGTATTACGTTATAACGTATAACGTCATGTAGTATTACGTTATAACGTATAACGTTATGTAGTATTACGTTATAACGTATAACGTTATGTAGTATTACGTTATAACGTATAACGTTATATAGTATTACGTTATATCGTATAACGTTATATAGTATTACGTTATAACGTATAACGTTATGTAGTATTACGTTATAACGTATAACGTTATACAGTATTACGTTATAACGTATAACGTTATATAGTATCACCATGTAACGTATAACGTTATACTGTATCACCATGTAACGTATAACGTTATATAGTATTACGTTATAACGTATAACGTTATGTAGTATTACGTTATAACGTATAACGTTATACAGTATTACGTTATAACGTATAACGTTATATAGTATCACCATGTAACGTATAACGTTATACTGTATCACCATGTAACGTATAACGTTATATAGTATTACGTTATAACGTATAACGTCATGTAGTATTACGTTATAACGTATAACGTTATGTAGTATTACGTTATAACGTATAACGTTATGTAGTATTACGTTATAACGTATAACGTTATATAGTATTACGTTATAACGTATAACGTTATATAGTATTACGTTATAACGTTATATAGTATCACCATATAATGTATAACGTTATATAGTATTACGTTATAACGTATAACGTTATATAGTATTACGTTATAACGTATAACGTTATATAGTATTACGCTATAACGTATAACGTTATATAGTATTACGTTATAACGTATAACGATATATAGTATTACGTTATAACGTATAACGTTATATAGTATTACGCTATAACGTATAACGTTATATAGTATTACGTTATAACGTATAACGTTATGTAGTATTACGTTATAACGTATAACGTTATGTAGTATTACGTTATAACGTATAACGTTATATAGTATTACGTTATAACGTATAACGTTATATAGTATTACGTTATAACGTATAACGTTATATAGTATTACGTCGTAACGTATAACGTTATATAGTATAACCATGTAACGTATAACGTTATATAGTATTACGTTATAACGTATAACGTTATATAGTATTACGTTATAACGTATAACGTTATATAGTATTACGCTATAACGTATAACGTTATATAGTATTACGTTATAACGTATAACGTTATATAGTATTACCATGTAACGTATAACGTTATATAGTATTACGTTATAACGTATAACGTTATGTAGTATTACGTTATAACGTATAACGTTATATAGTATTACGTTGTAACGTATAACGTTATATAGTATCACCATGTAACGTATAACGTTATATAGTATTACGTTATAACGTATAACGTTATATAGTATTACGCTATAACGTATAACGTTATATAGTATCACCATGTAACGTATAACGTTATATAGTATTACGTTATAACGTATAACGTTATATAGTATTACGTTATAACGTATAACGTTATATAGTATTACGTTATAACGTATAACGTTATATAGTATTACGTTGTAACGTATAACGTTATATAGTATTACGTTATAACGTATAACGTTATATAGTATTACGTTATAACGTATAACGTTATATAGTATCACCATGTAACGTATAACGTTATATAGTATTACGTTATAACGTATAACGTTATATAGTATTACGTTATAACGTATAACGTTATGTAGTATTACGTTATAACGTATAACGTTATATAGTATTACGTTATAACGTATAACGTTATGTAGTATTACGTTATAACGTATAACGTTATATAGTATTACGTTATAACGTATAACGTTATATAGTATTACGTTATAACGTATAACATTATATAGTATTACGTTATAACGTTATATAGTATCACCATATAATGTATAACGTTATATAGTATTACGTTATAACGTATAACGTTATATAGTATTACGTTATAACGTATAACGTTATATAGTATTACGCTATAACGTATAACGTTATATAGTATTACGTTATAACGTATAACGTTATATAGTATTACCATGTAACGTATAACGTTATATAGTATTACGTTATAACGTATAACGTTATGTAGTATTACGTTATAACGTATAACGTTATATAGTATTACGTTGTAACGTATAACGTTATATAGTATCACCATGTAACGTATAACGTTTATATAGTATTACGTTATAACGTATAACGTTATATAGTATTACGCTATAACGTATAACGTTATATAGTATCACCATGTAACGTATAACGTTATATAGTATTACGTTATAACGTATAACGTTATATAGTATTACGTTATAACGTATAACGTTATATAGTATTACGTTATAACGTATAACGTTATATAGTATTACGTTGTAACGTATAACGTTATATAGTATTACGTTATAACGTATACGTTATATAGTATTACGTTATAACGTATAACGTTATATAGTATCACCATGTAACGTATAACGTTATATAGTATTACGTTATAACGTATAACGTTATATAGTATTACGTTATAACGTATAACGTTATGTAGTATTACGTTATAACGTATAACGTTATATAGTATTACGTTATAACGTATAACGTTATGTAGTATTACGTTATAACGTATAACGTTATAGTATTACGTTATAACGTATAACGTTATATAGTATTACGTTATAACGTATAACATTATATAGTATTACGTTATAACGTTATATAGTATCACCATATAATGTATAACGTTATATAGTATTACGTTATAACGTATAACGTTATATAGTATTACGTTATAACGTATAACGTTATATAGTATTACGCTATAACGTATAACGTTATATAGTATTACGTTATAACGTATAACGATATATAGTATTACGTTATAACGTATAACGTTATATAGTATTACGCTATAACGTATAACGTTATATAGTATTACGTTATAAACGTATAACGTTATGTAGTATTACGTTATAACGTATAACGTTATGTAGTATTACGTTATAACGTATAACGTTATATAGTATTACGTTATAACGTATAACGTATATAGTATTACGTTATAACGTATAACGTTATATAGTATTACGTCGTAACGTATAACGTTATATAGTATCACCATGTAACGTATAACGTTATATAGTATTACGTTATAACGTATAACGTTATATAGTATTACGTTATAACGTATAACGTTATATAGTATTACGTTATAACGTATAACATTATATAGTATTACGTTATAACGTATAACGTTATATAGTATTACGTTATAACGTATAACGTTATGTAGTATTACGTTATAACGTATAACGTTATATAGTATTACGTTATAACGTATAACGTTATATAGTATTACGTTATAACGTATAACATTATATAGTATTACGTTATAAACGTTATATAGTATCACCATATAATGTATAACGTTATATAGTATTACGTTATAACGTATAACGTTATATAGTATTACGTTATAACGTATAACGTTATATAGTATTACGCTATAACGTATAACGTATATAGTATTACGTTATACGTATAACGATATATAGTATTACGTTATAACGTATAACGTTATATAGTATTACGTTATAACGTATAACGTTATATAGTATTACGTTATAACGTATAACGTTCTATAGTATTACGTTATAACGTATAACGTTATATAGTATTACGTTGTAACGTATAACGTTATATAGTATCACCATGTAACGTATAACGTTATATAGTATTACGTTATAACGTATAACGTTATATAGTATTACGTTATAACGTATAACGTTATATAGTATTACGTTATAACGTATAACATTATATAGTATTACGTTATAACGTATAACGTTATATAGTATTACGTTATAACGTATAACATTATATAGTATTACGTTATAACGTTATATAGTATCACCATATAACGTATAACGTTATATAGTATTACGTTATAACGTATAACGTTATATAGTATTACGTTGTAACGTATAACGTTATATAGTATCACCATGTAACGTATAACGTTATATAGTATTACGTTATAACGTATAACGTTATATAGTATTACGTTATAACGTATAACGTTATATAGTATTACGTTATAACGTATAACATTATATAGTATTACGTTATAACGTTATATAGTATCACCATATAATGTATAACGTTATATAGTATTACGTTATAACGTATAACGTTATATAGTATTACGTTATAACGTATAACGTTATATAGTATTACGCTATAACGTATAACGTTATATAGTATTACGTTATAACGTATAACGATATATCGTATTACGTTATAACGTATAACGTTATATAGTATTACGCTATAACGTATAACGTTATATAGTATTACGTTATAACGTATAACGATATATAGTATTACGTTATAACGTATAACGTTATATAGTATTACGTTGTAACGTATAACGTTATATAGTATCATCATGTAACGTATAACGTTATATAGTATTACGTTATAACGTATAACGTTATATAGTATTACGTTATAACGTATAACGTTATATAGTATTACGTTATAACGTATAACATTATATAGTATTACGTTCTAACGTATAACGTTATATAGTATTACGTTATAACGTATAACGTTATGTAGTATTACGTTATAACGTATAACGTTATATAGTATTACGTTATAACGTATAACGTTATATAGTATTACGTTATAACGTATAACATTATATAGTATTACGTTATAACGTTATATAGTATCACCATATAACGTATAACGTTATATAGTATTACGTTATAACGTATAACGTTATATAGTATTACGTTATGACGTACAACGTTATATGGTATTACCATATAACGTATAGCGTTATATAGTATTACGTTATAACGTTATATAGTTTCACCATATAACGTATAACGTTATATAGTATTACGTTATAACGTATAACGTTATAACGTATAACGTTATATAGTATTACGTTATAACGTATAACGTTATATAGTATTACGTTATAACGTATAACCTTATATAGTATTACGTTATAACGTATAACGTTATATAGTATTACGTTATAACGTATAACGTTATATAGTATTACGTTATAACGTATAACGTTATATAGTATTACGTTATAACGTATAACGTTATATAGCATTAAGTTATAACGTATAACGTTATATAGTATTACATTATAACGTTATATAGTATCACCCAATAACGTATAACGTTATATAGTATTACGTTATAACGTATAACGTTATGTAGTGTTACGTTATAACGTATAACGTTATATAGTATTACGTTATAACGTATAACGATATATAGTATTACGTTATAACGTATAACGTTATATAGTATTACGTTATGACGTATAACGTTATATAGTATTACCATATAACGTATATCGTTATATAGTATTACCTTATAACGTATAACGTTATATAGTATTACGTTATAACGTATAACGTTATATAGTATTACGTTATGACGTATAACGTTATATGGTATTACCATATAACGTATAGCGTTATATAGTATTACGTTATAACGATATATAGTTTCACCATATAACGTATAACGTTATATAGTATTACGTTATAACGTATAACGTTATAACGTATAACGTTATATAGTATTACGTTATAACGTATAACGTTATATAGTATTACGTTATAACGTATAACCTTATGTAGTATTACGTTATAACGTATAACGTTATATAGTATTACGTTATGACGTATAACGTTATATGGTATTACCATATAACGTATAACGTTATATAGTATTACGTTATAACGTATAACGTTATATAGTATTACGTTATAACGTATAACGTTATATAGTATTACGTTATAACGTATAACGTTATATAGTATTACGTTATAACGTATAACGTTATGTAGTATTACGTTATAAGGTATAACGTTATGTAGTATTACGTTATAACGTATAACGTTATATAGTATTACGTTATAACGTTATATAGTATCACCATATAACGTATAACGTTATATAGTATTACGTTATGACGTATAACGTTATATAGTGTTACGTTATAACGTATAACGTTATATAGTATTACGTTATAACGTATAACGATATATAGTATTACGTTATAACGTATAACGTTATATAGTATTACGTTATGACGTATAACGTTATATAGTATTACGTTATACCGTATAACGTTATATAGTATTACGTTATAACGTATAACGTTATATAGTATTACGTTATAACGTTGTATAGTATCACCATATAACGTATAACGTTATATAGTATTACGTTATAACGTTATATAGTATCACCATATAACGTATAACGTTATATAGTATTACGTTATAACGTATAACGTTATATAGTATTACGTTATAACGTATAACGTTATATAGTATTACGTTATAACGTATAACGTTATATAGTATTACGTTATAACGTATAACGTTATATAGTATTACGTTATAACGTATAACGTTATATAGTATTACGTTATAACGTATAACGTTATATAGTATCACCATGTAACGTATAACGTTATATAGTATTACGTTATAACGTATAACGTTATATAGTATTACGTTATAACGTATAACGTTATATAGTATTACGTTATAACGTATAACGTTATATAGTATTGCGTTATATCGTATAACGTTATATAGTATTACGTTATAACGTATAACGTCATATAGTACTACTTTATAACGTATAACGTTATATAGTATTACGTTATAAAGTATAACATTATATAGTATTACGTTATAAAGTATAACGTTATATAGTATTACGTTATAACGTATAACGTTATATAGTATTACGTTATAACGTATAACGTTATATAGTATTACGTTATAACGTATAACGTTATATAGTATTACGTTATAACGTATAACGTTATATAGTATTACGTTATAACGTATAACATTATATAGTATTACGTTATAACGTTATATAGTATCACCATATAATGTATAACGTTATATAGTATTACGTTATAACGTATAACGTCATATAGTACTACTTTATAACGTATAACGTTATATAGTATTACGTTATAAAGTATAACATTATATAGTATTACGTTATAAAGTATAACGTTATATAGTATTACGTTATAACGTATAACGTTATATAGTATTACGCTATAACGTATAACGTTATATAGTATTACGTTATAACGTATAACGTTATGTAGTATTACGTTATAACGTATAACGTTATGTAGTATTACGTTATAACGTATAACGTTATATAGTATTACGTTATAACGTATAACGTTATATAGTATTACGTTATAACGTATAACGATATATAGTATTACGTTATAACGTATAACGTTATATAGTATTACGCTATAACGTATAACGTTATATAGTATTACGTTATAACGTATAACGTTATGTAGTATTACGTTATAACGTATAACGTTATGTAGTATTACGTTATAACGTATAACGTCATATAGTACTACTTTATAACGTATAACGTTATATAGTATTACGTTATAAAGTATAACATTATATAGTATTACGTTATAAAGTATAACGTTATATAGTATTACGTTATAACGTATAACGTTATATAGTATTACGTTATAACGTATAACGTTATATAGTATTACGTTATAACGTATAACGTTATATAGTATTACGTTATAACGTATAACGTTATATAGTATTACGTTATAACGTATAACATTATATAGTATTACGTTATAACGTTATATAGTATCACCATATAATGTATAACGTTATATAGTATTACGTTATAACGTATAACGTTATATAGTATTACGTTATAACGTATAACGTTATATAGTATTACGCTATAACGTATAACGTTATATAGTATTACGTTATAACGTATAACGATATATAGTATTACGTTATAACGTATAACGTTATATAGTATTACGCTATAACGTATAACGTTATATAGTATTACGTTATAACGTATAACGTTATGTAGTATTACGTTATAACGTATAACGTTATGTAGTATTACGTTATAACGTATAACGTTATATAGTATTACGTTATAACGTATAACGTTATATAGTATTACGTTATAACGTATAACGATATATAGTATTACGTTATAACGTATAACGTTATATAGTATTACGCTATAACGTATAACGTTATATAGTATTACGTTATAACGTATAACGATATATAGTATTACGTTATAACGTATAACGTTATATAGTATTACGTTGTAACGTATAACGTTATATAGTATCACCATGTAACGTATAACGTTATATAGTATTACGTTATAACGTATAACGTTATATAGTATTACGTTATAACGTATAACGTTATATAGTATTACGTTATAACGTATAACATTATATAGTATTACGTTCTAACGTATAACGTTATATAGTATTACGTTATAACGTATAACGTTATGTAGTATTACGTTATAACGTATAACGTTATATAGTATTACGTTATAACGTATAACGTTATATAGTATTACGTTATAACGTATAACATTATATAGTATTACGTTATAACGTTATATAGTATCACCATATAACGTATAACGTTATATAGTATTACGTTATAACGTATAACGTTATATAGTATTACGTTATGACGTACAACGTTATATGGTATTACCATATAACGTATAGCGTTATATAGTATTACGTTATAACGTTATATAGTTTCACCATATAACGTATAACGTTATATAGTATTACGTTATAACGTATAACGTTATAACGTATAACGTTATATAGTATTACGTTATAACGTATAACGTTATATAGTATTACGTTATAACGTATAACCTTATATAGTATTACGTTATAACGTATAACGTTATATAGTATTACGTTATAACGTATAACGTTATATAGTATTACGTTATAACGTATAACGTTATATAGTATTACGTTATAACGTATAACGTTATATAGCATTAAGTTATAACGTATAACGTTATATAGTATTACATTATAACGTTATATAGTATCACCCAATAACGTATAACGTTATATAGTATTACGTTATAACGTATAACGTTATGTAGTGTTACGTTATAACGTATAACGTTATATAGTATTACGTTATAACGTATAACGATATATAGTATTACGTTATAACGTATAACGTTATATAGTATTACGTTATGACGTATAACGTTATATAGTATTACCATATAACGTATATCGTTATATAGTATTACCTTATAACGTATAACGTTATATAGTATTACGTTATAACGTATAACGTTATATAGTATTACGTTATGACGTATAACGTTATATGGTATTACCATATAACGTATAGCGTTATATAGTATTACGTTATAACGATATATAGTTTCACCATATAACGTATAACGTTATATAGTATTACGTTATAACGTATAACGTTATAACGTATAACGTTATATAGTATTACGTTATAACGTATAACGTTATATAGTATTACGTTATAACGTATAACCTTATGTAGTATTACGTTATAACGTATAACGTTATATAGTATTACGTTATGACGTATAACGTTATATGGTATTACCATATAACGTATAACGTTATATAGTATTACGTTATAACGTATAACGTTATATAGTATTACGTTATAACGTATAACGTTATATAGTATTACGTTATAACGTATAACGTTATATAGTATTACGTTATAACGTATAACGTTATGTAGTATTACGTTATAAGGTATAACGTTATGTAGTATTACGTTATAACGTATAACGTTATATAGTATTACGTTATAACGTTATATAGTATCACCATATAACGTATAACGTTATATAGTATTACGTTATGACGTATAACGTTATATAGTGTTACGTTATAACGTATAACGTTATATAGTATTACGTTATAACGTATAACGATATATAGTATTACGTTATAACGTATAACGTTATATAGTATTACGTTATGACGTATAACGTTATATAGTATTACGTTATACCGTATAACGTTATATAGTATTACGTTATAACGTATAACGTTATATAGTATTACGTTATAACGTTGTATAGTATCACCATATAACGTATAACGTTATATAGTATTACGTTATAACGTTATATAGTATCACCATATAACGTATAACGTTATATAGTATTACGTTATAACGTATAACGTTATATAGTATTACGTTATAACGTATAACGTTATATAGTATTACGTTATAACGTATAACGTTATATAGTATTACGTTATAACGTATAACGTTATATAGTATTACGTTATAACGTATAACGTTATATAGTATTACGTTATAACGTATAACGTTATATAGTATCACCATGTAACGTATAACGTTATATAGTATTACGTTATAACGTATAACGTTATATAGTATTACGTTATAACGTATAACGTTATATAGTATTACGTTATAACGTATAACGTTATATAGTATTGCGTTATATCGTATAACGTTATATAGTATTACGTTATAACGTATAACGTCATATAGTACTACTTTATAACGTATAACGTTATATAGTATTACGTTATAAAGTATAACATTATATAGTATTACGTTATAAATTATAACGTTATATAGTATTACGTTATAACGTATAACGTTATATAGTATTACGTTATAACGTATAACGTTATATAGTATTACGTTATAACGTATAACGTTATGTAGTATTACGTTATAAGGTATAACGTTATGTAGTATTACGTTATAACGTATAACGTTATATAGTATTACGTTATAACGTTATATAGTATCACCATATAACGTATAACGTTATATAGTATTACGTTATGACGTATAACGTTATATAGTGTTACGTTATAACGTATAACGTTATATAGTATTACGTTATAACGTATAACGATATATAGTATTACGTTATAACGTATAACGTTATATAGTATTACGTTATGACGTATAACGTTATATAGTATTACGTTATACCGTATAACGTTATATAGTATTACGTTATAACGTATAACGTTATATAGTATTACGTTATAACGTTGTATAGTATCACCATATAACGTATAACGTTATATAGTATTACGTTATAACGTTATATAGTATCACCATATAACGTATAACGTTATATAGTATTACGTTATAACGTATAACGTTATATAGTATTACGTTATAACGTATAACGTTATATAGTATTACGTTATAACGTATAACGTTATATAGTATTACGTTATAACGTATAACGTTATATAGTATTACGTTATAACGTATAACGTTATATAGTATTACGTTATAACGTATAACGTTATATAGTATCACCATGTAACGTATAACGTTATATAGTATTACGTTATAACGTATAACGTTATATAGTATTACGTTATAACGTATAACGTTATATAGTATTACGTTATAACGTATAACGTTATATAGTATTGCGTTATATCGTATAACGTTATATAGTATTACGTTATAACGTATAACGTCATATAGTATTACGTTATAACGTATAACCTTATATAGTATTACGTTATAACGTATAACGTTATATAGTATTACGTTATAACGTATAACGTTATATAGTATTACGTTATAACGTATAACGTTATATAGTATTACGTTATAACGTATAACGTTATATAGCATTAAGTTATAACGTATAACGTTATATAGTATTACATTATAACGTTATATAGTATCACCCAATAACGTATAACGTTATATAGTATTACGTTATAACGTATAACATTATATAGTATTACGTTATAACGTTATATAGTATCACCATATAACGTATAACGTTATATAGTATTACGTTATAACGTATAACGTTATATAGTATTACGTTATGACGTACAACGTTATATGGTATTACCATATAACGTATAGCGTTATATAGTATTACGTTATAACGTTATATAGTTTCACCATATAACGTATAACGTTATATAGTATTACGTTATAACGTATAACGTTATAACGTATAACGTTATATAGTATTACGTTATAACGTATAACGTTATATAGTATTACGTTATAACGTATAACCTTATATAGTATTACGTTATAACGTATAACGTTATATAGTATTACGTTATAACGTATAACGTTATATAGTATTACGTTATAACGTATAACGTTATATAGTATTACGTTATAACGTATAACGTTATATAGCATTAAGTTATAACGTATAACGTTATATAGTATTACATTATAACGTTATATAGTATCACCCAATAACGTATAACGTTATATAGTATTACGTTATAACGTATAACGTTATGTAGTGTTACGTTATAACGTATAACGTTATATAGTATTACGTTATAACGTATAACGATATATAGTATTACGTTATAACGTATAACGTTATATAGTATTACGTTATGACGTATAACGTTATATAGTATTACCATATAACGTATATCGTTATATAGTATTACCTTATAACGTATAACGTTATATAGTATTACGTTATAACGTATAACGTTATATAGTATTACGTTATGACGTATAACGTTATATGGTATTACCATATAACGTATAGCGTTATATAGTATTACGTTATAACGATATATAGTTTCACCATATAACGTATAACGTTATATAGTATTACGTTATAACGTATAACGTTATAACGTATAACGTTATATAGTATTACGTTATAACGTATAACGTTATATAGTATTACGTTATAACGTATAACCTTATGTAGTATTACGTTATAACGTATAACGTTATATAGTATTACGTTATGACGTATAACGTTATATAGTATTACGTTATAACGTATAACGTTATATAGTATTACGTTATAACGTATAACGTTATATAGTATTACGTTATAACGTATAACGTTATATAGTATTACGTTATAACGTATAACGTTATATAGTATTACGTTATAACGTATAACGTTATATAGTATTACGTTATAACGTATAACGTTATATAGTATTACGTTATAACGTATAACGTTATGTAGTATTACGTTATAAGGTATAACGTTATGTAGTATTACGTTATAACGTATAACGTTATATAGTATTACGTTATAACGTTATATAGTATCACCATATAACGTATAACGTTATATAGTATTACGTTATGACGTATAACGTTATATAGTGTTACGTTATAACGTATAACGTTATATAGTATTACGTTATAACGTATAACGATATATAGTATTACGTTATAACGTATAACGTTATATAGTATTACGTTATGACGTATAACGTTATATAGTATTACGTTATACCGTATAACGTTATATAGTATTACGTTATAACGTATAACGTTATATAGTATTACGTTATAACGTTGTATAGTATCACCATATAACGTATAACGTTATATAGTATTACGTTATAACGTTATATAGTATCACCATATAACGTATAACGTTATATAGTATTACGTTATAACGTATAACGTTATATAGTATTACGTTATAACGTATAACGTTATATAGTATTACGTTATAACGTATAACGTTATATAGTATTACGTTATAACGTATAACGTTATATAGTATTACGTTATAACGTATAACGTTATATAGTATTACGTTATAACGTATAACGTTATATAGTATCACCATGTAACGTATAACGTTATATAGTATTACGTTATAACGTATAACGTTATATAGTATTACGTTATAACGTATAACGTTATATAGTATTACGTTATAACGTATAACGTTATATAGTATTGCGTTATATCGTATAACGTTATATAGTATTACGTTATAACGTATAACGTCATATAGTACTACTTTATAACGTATAACGTTATATAGTATTACGTTATAAAGTATAACATTATATAGTATTACGTATAAAGTATAACGTTATATAGTATCACCATGTAACGTATAACGTTATATAGTATTACGTTATAACGTATAACGTTATATTGTATTACGTTATAACGTATAACGTTATATAGTATTACGTTATAACGTATAACGTTATGTAGTATTACGTTATAACGTATAACGTTATATAGTATTACGTTATAACGTTATATAGTATCACGATATAACGTATAACGTTATATAGTATTACGTTATAACGTATAACGTTATATAGTATTACGTTATAACCTATAACGTTATATAGTATTACCATGTAACGTATAACGTTATATAGTATTACGTTATAACGTATAACGTTATATAGTATTACGTTATAACGTATAACGTTATATAGTATTACCATATAACGTATAACATTATATAGTATTACGTTATAACGTATAACGTTATATAGTATTACGTTATAACGTATAACGATATATAGTATTACGTTATAACGTATAACGTTATATAGTATTACGTTATGACGTATAACGTTATATAGTATTACCATATAACGTATATCGTTATATAGTATTACCTTATAACGTATAACGTTATATAGTATTACGTTATAACGTATAACGTTATATAGTATTACGTTATGACGTATAACGTTATATGGTATTACCATATAACGTATAGCGTTATATAGTATTACGTTATAACGATATATAGTTTCACCATATAACGTATAACGTTATATAGTATTACGTTATAACGTATAACGTTATAACGTATAACGTTATATAGCATTACGTTATAACGTATAACGTTATATAGTATTACGTTATAACGTATAACCTTATGTAGTATTACGTTATAACGTATAACGTTATATAGTATTACGTTATGACGTATAACGTTATATGGTATTACCATATAACGTATAACGTTATATAGTATTACGTTATAACGTATAACGTTATATAGTATTACGTTATAACGTATAACGTTATATAGTATTACGTTATAACGTATAACGTTATATAGTATTACGTTATAACGTTATATAGTATCACCATATAACGTATAACGTTATATAGTATTACGTTATGACGTATAACGTTATATAGTGTTACGTTATAACGTATAACGTTATATAGTATTACGTTATAACGTATAACGATATATAGTATTACGTTATAACGTATAACGTTATATAGTATTACGTTATGACGTATAACGTTATATAGTATTACGTTATACCGTATAACGTTATATAGTATTACGTTATAACGTATAACGTTATATAGTATTACGTTATAACGTTGTATAGTATCACCATATAACGTATAACGTTATATAGTATTACGTTATAACGTTATATAGTATAACCATATAACGTATAACGTTATATAGTATTACGTTATAACGTATAACGTTATATAGTATTACGTTATAACGTATAACGTTATATAGTATTACGTTATAACGTATAACGTTATATAGTATTACGTTATAACGTATAACGTTATATAGTATTACGTTATAACGTATAACGTTATATAGTATTACGTTATAACGTATAACGTTATGTAGTATTACGTTATAAGGTATAACGTTATGTAGTATTACGTTATAACGTATAACGTTATATAGTATTACGTTATAACGTTATATAGTATCACCATATAACGTATAACGTTATATAGTATTACGTTATGACGTATAACGTTATATAGTGTTACGTTATAACGTATAACGTTATATAGTATTACGTTATAACGTATAACGATATATAGTATTACGTTATAACGTATAACGTTATATAGTATTACGTTATGACGTATAACGTTATATAGTATTACGTTATACCGTATAACGTTATATAGTATTACGTTATAACGTATAACGTTATATAGTATTACGTTATAACGTTGTATAGTATCACCATATAACGTATAACGTTATATAGTATTACGTTATAACGTTTATCACCATATAACGTATAACGTTATATAGTATTACGTTATAACGTATAACGTTATATAGTATTACGTTATAACGTATAACGTTATATAGTATTACGTTATAACGTATAACGTTATATAGTATTACGTTATAACGTATAACGTTATATAGTATTACGTTATAACGTATAACGTTATATAGTATTACGTTATAACGTATAACGTTATATAGTATCACCATGTAACGTATAACGTTATATAGTATTACGTTATAACGTATAACGTTATATAGTATTACGTTATAACGTATAACGTTATATAGTATTACGTTATAACGTATAACGTTATATAGTATTGCGTTATATCGTATAACGTTATATAGTATTACGTTATAACGTATAACGTCATATAGTACTACTTTATAACGTATAACGTTATATAGTATTACGTTATAAAGTATAACATTATATAGTATTACGTTATAAAGTATAACGTTATATAGTATCACCATGTAACGTATAACGTTATATAGTATTACGTTATAACGTATAACGTTATATTGTATTACGTTATAACGTATAACGTTATATAGTATTACGTTATAACGTATAACGTTATGTAGTATTACGTTATAACGTATAACGTTATATAGTATTACGTTATAACGTTATATAGTATCACGATATAACGTATAACGTTATATAGTATTACGTTATAACGTATAACGTTATATAGTATTACGTTATAACCTATAACGTTATATAGTATTACCATGTAACGTATAACGTTATATAGTATTACGTTATAACGTATAACGTTATATAGTATTACGTTATAACGTATAACGTTATATAGTATTACCATATAACGTATAACATTATATAGTATTACGTTATAACGTATAACGTTATATAGTATCACCATGTAACGTATAACGTTATATAGTATTACGTTATAACGTATAACGTTATATAGTATTACGTTATAACGTATAACGTTATATAGTATTACGTTATAACGTATAACGTTATATAGTATTACGTTATAAAGTATAACATTATATAGTATTACGTTATAAGTATAACAGTATATAGTATTACGTTATAACGTATAACGTTATATAGTATCACCATGTAACGTATAACGTTATATAGTATTACGTTATAACGTATAACGTTATATAGTATTACGTTATAACGTATAACGTTATATAGTATTACCATATAACGTATAACATTATATAGTATTACGTTATAACGTATAACGTTATATAGTATCACCATGTAACGTATAACGTTATATAGTATTACGTTATAACGTATAACGTTATATAGTATTACGTTATAACGTATAACGTTATATAGTATTACGTTATAACGTATAACGTTATATAGTATTACGTTATGACGTATAACGTTATATGGTATTACCATATAACGTATAGCGTTATATAGTATTACGTTATAACGTTATATAGTATCACCATGTAACGTATAACGTTATATAGTATTACGTTACAACGTATAACGTTATATAGTATTACGTTATAACGTATAACGTTATATAGTGTTACGTTATAACGTATAACGTTATATATTATTACGTTATAACGTATAACGGTATATAGTATTACGTTATAACGTATAACGTTATATAGTATTACGTTATGACGTATAACGTTATATAGTATTACGTTGTGACGTATAACGTTATATAGTATTACGTTATAACGTATAACGTTATATAGTTTTACGTTGTGACGTATAACGTTATATAGTATTACGTTATGACGTATAACGTTATATAGTATCACCATGTAACGTATAACGTTATATAGTATCACTATGTAACGTATAACGTTATATAGTATTACGTCATAACGTATAACGTTATATAGTATTACGTTATAACGTATAACGTTATATAGTATTACGTTATAACGTATAACGTTATATAGTATTACGTTATAACGTATAACGTTATATAGTATTACGTTATGACGTATAACGTTATATAGTATTACGTTATAACGTATAACGTTATATAGTATTACGTTATAACGCATAACGTTATGTAGTATTACGTTACAACGTATAACGTTATATAGTATTACGTTATAACGTATAACGTTATATAGTATTACGTAATAACGTATAACGTTATATAGTATTACGTTATAACGTATAACGTTATATAGTATCACCATGTAACGTATAGCGTTATATAGTATTACGTTATAACGTTATATAGTATCACCATGTAACGTATAACGTTATATAGTATTACGTTATAACGTATAACGTTATATAGTGTTACGTTATAACGTATAACGTTATATAGTATTACGTTATAACGTATAACGATATATAGTATTACGTTATAACGTATAACGTTATATAGTATTACGTTATAACGTATAACGTTATATAGTATTACGTTATAACGTATAACGTTATATAGTATTACGTTATAACGTATAACGTTATGTAGTATTACGTTACAACGTATAACGTTATATAGTATTACGTTATAACGTATAACGTTATATAGTATTACGTAATAACGTATAACGTTATATAGTATTACGTTATAACGTATAACGTTATATAGAATTAAGTTATAACGTATAACGTTATGTAGTATTACGTTATAACGTTATATAGTATCACCATATAACGTATAACGTTATATAGTATTACGTTATAACGAATAACGTTATATAGTATTACGTTATAACGTATAACGTTATATAGTATTACGTTATAACGTATAACGTTATGTAGTATTACGTTACAACGTATAACGTTATATAGTATTACGTTATTACGTATAACGTTATATGGTATTACCATATAACGTATAACGTTATATAGTATTACGTTATAACGTTATATAGTATCACCATATAACGTATAACGTTATATAGTATTACGTTATAACGTATAACGTTATATAGTATTACGTTATAACGTATAACGTTATATAGTATTACATTATAACGTATAACGTTATATAGTATTACCATATAACGTATAACGTTATATAGTATTACGTTATAACGTATAACGTTATATAGTATTACGATATAACGTATAACGTTATATAGTATTAAGTTATAACGTATAACGTTATATAGTATTACGTTATAACGTATAACGTTATATAGTATTACGTTATAACGTATAACGTTATATACTATTACGTTATGACGTACAACGTTATATAGTATTACGTTATAACGTATAACGTTATATAGTATTACGTTATAACGTATAACGTATATAGTATTACGTTATAACGTATAACGTTATATAGTATTACGTTATAACGTATAACGTTATATAGTATTACGTTATAACGTATAACGTTATATGGTATTACCATATAACGTATAACGTTATATAGTATTACGTTATAACGTTATATAGTATTACGTTATAACGTTATATAGTATCACCATATAACGTATAACGTTATATAGTGTTACGTTATAACGTATAACGTTATATAGTATTACGTTATAACGTATAACGTTATAACGTATAACGTTATATAGTATTACGTTATAACGTATAACGTTATATAGTATTACGTTATAACGTACAACATTAAATAGTATTACGTTATAACGTATAACGTTATATAGTATTACGTTATAACGTATAACGTTATATAGTATTACGTTATAACGTATAACGTTATATAGTATTACGTTATAACGTTTAACGTTATATAGTATTACCATATAACGTATAACGTTATATAGTATTACGGTATAACATATAACGTTATATAGTATTACGTTATAACGTATAACATTATATAGTATTACGTTATAACGTATAACGTTATATAGTATTACGTTATAACGTATAACGTTATATAGTATTACGTTATAACGTATAACGTTATATAGTATTACGTTATAACGTTTAACGTTATGTAGTATTACGTAATAACGTATAACGTTATATAGTATTACGTATAACGTATAACGTTATATAGAATTAAGTTATAACGTATAACGTTATGTAGTATTACGTTATAACGTTATATAGTATCACCATATAACGTATAACGTTATATAGTATTACGTTATAACGTATAACGTTATATAGTATTACGTTATAACGTATAACGTTATATAGTATTACGTTATAACGTTATATAGTATCACCATATAACGTATAACGTTATATAGTATTACGTTATAACGTATAACGTTATATAGTATTACGTTATAACGTATAACGTTATATAGTATTACATTATAACGTATAACGTTATATTGTATTACCATATAACGTATAACGTTATATAGTATTACGTTATAACGTATAACGTTATATAGTATTACGATATAACGTGTAACGTTATATAGTATTAAGTTATAACGTATAACGTTGTATAGTTTTACGTTATAACGTTATATAGTATCACCATATAACGTATAACGTTATATAGTATTACGTTATAACGTATAACGTTATATAGTATTACGTTATAACGTATAACGTTATATAGTATTACGTTATGACGTATAACGTAATATGGTATTACCATATAACGTTATATAGTATCACCATATAACGTATAACGTTATATAGTATTACGTTATAACGTATAACGTTATATAGTATTAAGTTATAACGTATAACGTTATGTAGTATTACGTTATAACGTTATATAGTATCACCATATAACGTATAACGTTATATAGTATTACGTTATAACGTATAACGTTATATAGTATTACGTTATAACGTATAACGTTATATAGTATTACGTTATAACGTATAACGTTATATAGTATTACGTAATAACGTATAACGTTATATAGTATTACGTTATAACGTATAACGTTATATAGTATCACCATGTAACGTATAGCGTTATATAGTATTACGTTATAACGTTATATAGTATCACCATGTAACGTATAACGTTATATAGTATTACGTTACAACGTATAACGTTATATAGTATTACGTTATAACGTATAACGTTATATAGTATTACGTTATAACGTATAACGTTATATAGTATTACGTTATAACGTATAACATTATATAGTATTACGTTATAAAGTATAACGTTATATAGTATCACCATGTAACGTATAACGTTATATAGTATTACGTTATAACGTATAACGTTATATAGTATTACGTTATAACGTTATATAGTATCACCATATAACGTATAACGTTATATAGTATTACGTTATAACGTATAACGTTATATAGTATTACGTTATAACGTATAACGTTATATAGTATTACATTATAACGTATAACGTTATATAGTATTACCATATAACGTATAACGTTATATAGTATTACGTTATAACGTATAACGTTATATAGTATTACGATATAACGTGTAACGTTATATAGTATTAAGTTATAACGTATAACGTTGTATAGTTTTACGTTATAACGTTATATAGTATCACCATATAACGTATAACGTTATATAGTATTACGTTATAACGTATAACGTTATATAGTATTACGTTATAACGTATAACGTTAAATAGTATTACGTTATGACGTATAACGTAATATGGTATTACCATATAACGTTATATAGTATCACCATATAACGTATAACGTTATATAGTGTTACGTTATAACGTATAACGTTATATAGTATTACGTTATGACGTATAACGTTATATAGTATTACGTTATAACGTTATATAGTATCACCATATAACGTATAACGTTATATAGTATTACGTTATAACGTATAACGTTATATAGTATTACGTAATAACGTATAACGTTATATAGTATTACGTTATAACGTATAACGTTATATAGTATCACCATGTAACGTATAGCGTTATATAGTATTACGTTATAACGTTATATAGTATCACCATGTAACGTATAACGTTATATAGTATTACGTTACAACGTATAACGTTATATAGTATTACGTTATAACGTATAACGTTATATAGTATTACGTTATAACGTATAACGTTATATAGTATTACGTTATAACGTATAACATTATATAGTATTACGTTATAAAGTATAACGTTATATAGTATCACCATGTAACGTATAACGTTATATAGTATTACGTTATAACGTATAACGTTATATAGTATTACGTTATAACGTATAACGTTATATGGTATTACCATATAACGTATAACGTTATATAGTATTACGTTATAACGTTATATAGTATCACCATATAACGTATAACGTTATATAGTATTACGTTATAACGTATAACGTTATATAGTATTACGATATAACGTGTAACGTTATATAGTATTAAGTTATAACGTATAACGTTGTATAGTTTTACGTTATAACGTTATATAGTATCACCATATAACGTATAACGTTATATAGTATTACGTTATAACGTATAACGTTATATAGTATTACGTTATAACGTATAACGTTAAATAGTATTACGTTATGACGTATAACGTAATATGGTATTACCATATAACGTTATATAGTATCACCATATAACGTATAACGTTATATAGTGTTACGTTATAACGCATAACGTTATATAGTATTACGTTATGACGTATAACGTTATATAGTATTACGTTATAACGTTATATAGTATCACCATATAACGTATAACGTTATATAGTATTACGTTATAACGTATAACGTTGTATAGTATTACGTTATAACGTTATATAGTATCACCATATAACGTATAACGTTATATAGTATTACGTTATAACGTATAACGTTATATAGTATTACGTTATAACGTTATATAGTATCACCATATAACGTATAACGTTATATAGTATTACGTTATAACGTATAACGTTATATAGTATTACGTTATAACGTTATATAGTATCACCATATAACGTATAACGTTATATAGTGTTACGTTATAACGTATAACGTTATATAGTATTACGTTATGACGTATAACGTTATATAATATTACCATATAACGTATAACGTTATATACTATTACGTTATAACGTTATATAGTATCACCATATAAGGTATAACGTTATATAGTGTTACGTTATAACGTATAACGTTATATAATATTACCATATAACGTATAACGTTATATACTATTACGTTATAACGTTATATAGTATCACCATATAACGTATAACGTTATATAGTGTTACGTTATAACGTATAACGTTATATAGTATTACGTTATAACGTATAACGTTATATAATATTACGTTATAACGTATAACGTTATATAGTATTACGTTATACCGTATAACGTTATATAGTATTACGTTATAACGTTTAACGTTATATAGTATTACCATATAACGTATAACGTTATATAGTATTACGGTATAACGTATAACGTTATATAGTATTACGTTATAACGTATAACATTATATAGTATTGCGCTATAACGTATAACGATATATAGTATCACCATGTAACGTATAACGTTATATAGTATCACGTTATAACGTTATATAGTATCACCATATAACGTATAACGTTATATAGTATTACGTTATAACGTATAACGTTATATAGTATTACGTTATAACGTATAACGTTATATAGTATTACGTTATGACGTATAACGTTATATAGTATAACGTTATAACGTATAACGTTATACAGTATTACGTTATAATGTATAACATTATATAGTATTACGTTATAACGTATAACGTTATATAGTATTACGTTATAACGTATAACGTTATATGGTATTACGTTATAACGTATAACGTTATATAGTATTACGTTATAACGTACAACGTTATATAGTATTACGTTATAACGTATAACGTTATATAGTATTACGTTATAACGTATAACGTTATATAGTATTACGTTATAACGTATAACGTTATATAGTATTACGTTATAACGTTTAACGTTATATAGTATTACCATATAACGTATAACGTTATATAGTATTACGGTATAACATATAACGTTATATAGTATTACGTTATAACGTATAACGTTATATAGTATTGCGCTATAACGTATAACGATATATAGAATCACCATGTAACGTATAACGTTATATAGTATTACGTTATAACGTATAACGTTATATAGTATTACGTAATAACGTATAACGTTATATAGTATTACGTTATAACGTATAACGTTATATAGTATTACGTTATAACGTATAACGTTATGTAGTATTACGTTACAACGTATAACGTTATATAGTATTACGTTATAACGTATAACGTTATATAGTATTACGTAATAACGTATAACGTTATATAGTATTACGTTATAACGTATAACGTTATATAGAATTAAGTTATAACGTATAACGTTATGTAGTATTACGTTATAACGTTATATAGTATCACCATATAACGTATAACGTTATATTGTATTACGTTATAACGTATAACGTTATATAGTATTACGTTATAACGTATAACGTTATATAGTATTACGTTATAACGTATAACGTTATATGGTATTACCATATAACGTATAACGTTATATAGTATTACGTTATAACGTTATATAGTATCACCATATAACGTATAACGTTATATAGTATTACGTTATAACGTATAACGTTATATAGTATTACGTTATAACGTATAACGTTATATAGTATTACATTATAACGTATAACGTTATATAGTATTACCATATAACGTATAACGTTATATAGTATTACGTTATAACGTTTAACGTTATATAGTATTACGATATAACGTGTAACGTTATATAGTATTAAGTTATAACGTATAACGTTGTATAGTTTTACGTTATAACGTTATATAGTATCACCATATAACGTATAACGTTATATAGTATTACGTTATAACGTATAACGTTATATAGTATTACGTTATAACGTATAACGTTATATAGTATTACGTTATGACGTATAACGTAATATGGTATTACCATATAACGTTATATAGTATCACCATATAACGTATAACGTTATATAGTATTACGTAATAACGTATAACGTTATATAGTATTACGTTATAACGTATAACGTTATATAGAATTAAGTTATAACGTATAACGTTATGTAGTATTACGTTATAACGTTATATAGTATCACCATATAACGTATAACGTTATATAGTATTACGTTATAACGTATAACGTTATATGGTATTACCATATAACGTATAACGTTATATAGTATTACGTTATAACGTTATATAGTATCACCATATAACGTATAACGTTATATAGTATTACGTTATAACGTATAACGTTATATAGTATTACGTTATAACGTATAACGTTATATAGTATTACATTATAACGTATAACGTTATATAGTATTACCATATAACGTATAACGTTATATAGTATTACGTTATAACGTATAACGTTATATAGTATTACGATATAACGTATAACGTTATATAGTATTAAGTTATAACGTATAACGTTATATAGTATTACGTTATAACGTATAACGTTATATAGTATTACGTTATAACGTATAACGTTATATACTATTACGTTATGACGTACAACGTTATATAGTATTACGTTATAACGTATAACGTTATATAGTATTACGTTATAACGTATAACGTTATATAGCATTACATTATAACGTATAACGTTATATAGTATTACCATATAACGTATAACGTTATATAGTATTACGTTATAACGTATAACGTTATATAGTATTACGTTATAACGTATAACGTTATATAGTATTACGTTATAACGTATAACGTTATATGGTATTACCATATAACGTATAACGTTATATAGTATTACGTTATAACGTTATATAGTATTACGTTATAACGTTATATAGTATCACCATATAACGTATAACGTTATATAGTGTTACGTTATAACGTATAACGTTATATAGTATTACGTTATAACGTATAACGTTATAACGTATAACGTTATATAGTATTACGTTATAACGTATAACGTTATATAGTATTACGTTATAACGTACAACATTATATAGTATTACGTTATAACGTATAACGTTATATAGTATTACGTTATAACGTATAACGTTATATAGTATTACGTTATAACGTATAACGTTATATAGTATTACGTTATAACGTTTAACGTTATATAGTATTACCATATAACGTATAACGTTATATAGTATTACGGTATAACATATAACGTTATATAGTATTACGTTATAACGTATAACATTATATAGTATTGCGCTATAACGTATAACGATATATAGAATCACCATGTAACGTATAACGTTATATAGTATTACGTTATAACGTATAACGTTATATAGTATTACGTAATAACGTATAACGTTATATAGTATTACGTTATAACGTATAACGTTATATAGTATTACGTTATAACGTATAACGTTATGTAGTATTACGTTACAACGTATAACGTTATATAGTATTACGTTATAACGTATAACGTTATATAGTATTACGTAATAACGTATAACGTTATATAGTATTACGTTATAACGTATAACGTTATATAGAATTAAGTTATAACGTATAACGTTATGTAGTATTACGTTATAACGTTATATAGTATCACCATATAACGTATAACGTTATATAGTATTACGTTATAACGTATAACGTTATATAGTATTACGTTATAACGTATAACGTTATATAGTATTACGTTATAACGTATAACGTTATATGGTATTACCATATAACGTATAACGTTATATAGTATTACGTTATAACGTTATATAGTATCACCATATAACGTATAACGTTATATAGTATTACGTTATAACGTATAACGTTATATAGTATTACGTTATAACGTATAACGTTATATAGTATTACATTATAACGTATAACGTTATATAGTATTACCATATAACGTATAACGTTATATAGTATTACGTTATAACGTTTAACGTTATATAGTATTACGATATAACGTGTAACGTTATATAGTATTAAGTTATAACGTATAACGTTGTATAGTTTTACGTTATAACGTTATATAGTATCACCATATAACGTATAACGTTATATAGTATTACGTTATAACGTATAACGTTATATAGTATTACGTTATAACGTATAACGTTATATAGTATTACGTTATGACGTATAACGTAATATGGTATTACCATATAACGTTATATAGTATCACCATATAACGTATAACGTTATATAGTATTACGTTATAACGTATAACGTTATATAGTATTAAGTTATAACGTATAACGTTATGTAGTATTACGTTATAACGTTATATAGTATCACCATATAACGTATAACGTTATATAGTATTACGTTATAACGTATAACGTTATATAGTATTACGTTATAACGTATAACGTTATATAGTATTACGTTATAACGTATAACGTTATATAGTATTACGTTATAACGTATAACGTTATATGGTATTACCATATAACGTATAACGTTATATAGTATTACGTTATAACGTTATATAGTATCACCATATAACGTATAACGTTATATAGTATTACGTTATAACGTATAACGTTATATAGTATTACGTTATAACGTTATATAGTATCACCATATAACGTATAACGTTATATAGTGTTACGTTATAACGTATAACGTTATATAGTATTACGTTATGACGTATAACGTTATATAATATTACCATATAACGTATAACGTTATATACTATTACGTTATAACGTTATATAGTATCACCATATAAGGTATAACGTTATATAGTGTTACGTTATACGTATAACGTTATATAATATTACCATATAACGTATAACGTTATATACTATTACGTTATAACGTTATATAGTATCACCATATAACGTATAACGTTATATAGTGTTACGTTATAACGTATAACGTTATATAGTATTACGTTATAACGTATAACGTTATATAATATTACGTTATAACGTATAACGTTATATAGTATTACGTTATAACGTATAACGTTATATAGTATTACGTTATAACGTATAACGTTATATGGTATTACCATATAACGTATAACGTTATATAGTATTACGTTATAACGTTATATAGTATCACCATATAACGTATAACGTTATATAGTATTACGTTATAACGTATAACGTTATATAGTATTACGTTATAACGTATAACGTTATATAGTATTACATTATAACGTATAACGTTATATAGTATTACCATATAACGTATAACGTTATATAGTATTACGTTATAACGTTTAACGTTATATAGTATTACGATATAACGTGTAACGTTATATAGTATTAAGTTATAACGTATAACGTTGTATAGTTTTACGTTATAACGTTATATAGTATCACCATATAACGTATAACGTTATATAGTATTACGTTATAACGTATAACGTTATATAGTATTACGTTATAACGTATAACGTTATATAGTATTACGTTATGACGTATAACGTAATATGGTATTACCATATAACGTTATATAGTATCACCATATAACGTATAACGTTATATAGTATTACGTTATAACGTATAACGTTATATAGTATTAAGTTATAACGTATAACGTTATGTAGTATTACGTTATAACGTTATATAGTATCACCATATAACGTATAACGTTATATAGTATTACGTTATAACGTATAACGTTATATAGTATTACGTTATAACGTATAACGTTATATAGTATTACGTTATAACGTATAACGTTATATAGTATTACGTTATAACGTATAACGTTATATGGTATTACCATATAACGTATAACGTTATATAGTATTACGTTATAACGTTATATAGTATCACCATATAACGTATAACGTTATATAGTATTACGTTATAACGTATAACGTTATATAGTATTACGTTATAACGTTATATAGTATCACCATATAACGTATAACGTTATATAGTGTTACGTTATAACGTATAACGTTATATAGTATTACGTTATGACGTATAACGTTATATAATATTACCATATAACGTATAACGTTATATACTATTACGTTATAACGTTATATAGTATCACCATATAAGGTATAACGTTATATAGTGTTACGTTATAACGTATAACGTTATATAATATTACCATATAACGTATAACGTTATATACTATTACGTTATAACGTTATATAGTATCACCATATAACGTATAACGTTATATAGTGTTACGTTATAACGTATAACGTTATATAGTATTACGTTATAACGTATAACGTTATATAATATTACGTTATAACGTATAACGTTATATAGTATTACGTTATACCGTATAACGTTATATAGTATTACGTTATAACGTTTAACGTTATATAGTATTACCATATAACGTATAACGTTATATAGTATTACGGTATAACGTATAACGTTATATAGTATTACGTTATAACGTATAACATTATATAGTATTGCGCTATAACGTATAACGATATATAGTATCACCATGTAACGTATAACGTTATATAGTATCACGTTATAACGTTATATAGTATCACCATATAACGTATAACGTTATATAGTATTACGTTATAACGTATAACGTTATATAGTATTACGTTATAACGTATAACGTTATATAGTATTACGTTATAACGTATAACGTTATATGGTATTACGTTATAACGTATAACGTTCTATAGTATTACGTTATAACGTATAACGTTATATGGTATTACGTTATAACATATAACGTTATATAGTATTACGTTATAACGTATAACGTTATATAGTATTACGTTATAACGTATAACGATATATAGCATTACGTTATAACGTATAACGTTATATAGCATTACGTTATAACGTATAACGTTATATAGTATTACGTTATAACGTATAACGTTATATAGTATTACGTTATAACGTATAACGTTATATAGTATTACGTTATAACATATAACGTTATTTAGTATTACGTTATAACGTATAACGTTATATAGTATTACGTTATAACGTATAACGATATATAGTATTACGTTATAACGTATAACGTTATATAGTATTACGTTATAACGTATAACGTTATATAGTATTACGTTATAACGTATAACGTTATATAGTATTAAGTTATAACGTATAACGTTGTATAGTATTACGTTATAACGTTATATAGTATCACCATATAACGTATAACGTTATATAGTATTACGTTATAACGTATAACGTTATATAGTATTACGTTATAACGTATAACGTTATATGGTATTACCATATAACGTATAACGTTATATAGTATTACGTTATAACGTTATATAGTATTACGTTATAACGTTATATAGTATCACCATATAACGTATAACGTTATATAGTGTTACGTTATAACGTATAACGTTATATAGTATTACGTTATAACGTATAACGTTATAACGTATAACGTTATATAGTATTACGTTATAACGTATAACGTTATATAGTATTACGTTATAACGTACAACATTATATAGTATTACGTTATAACGTATAACGTTATATAGTATTACGTTATAACGTATAACGTTATATAGTATTACGTTATAACGTATAACGTTATATAGTATTACGTTATAACGTTTAACGTTATATAGTATTACCATATAACGTATAACGTTATATAGTATTACGGTATAACATATAACGTTATATAGTATTACGTTATAACGTATAACATTATATAGTATTGCGCTATAACGTATAACGATATATAGAATCCATGTAACGTATAACGTTATATAGTATTACGTTATAACGTATAACGTTATATAGTATTACGTAATAACGTATAACGTTATATAGTATTACGTTATAACGTATAACGTTATATAGTATTACGTTATAACGTATAACGTTATGTAGTATTACGTTACAACGTATAACGTTATATAGTATTACGTTATAACGTATAACGTTATATAGTATTACGTAATAACGTATAACGTTATATAGTATTACGTTATAACGTATAACGTTATATAGAATTAAGTTATAACGTATAACGTTATGTAGTATTACGTTATAACGTTATATAGTATCACCATATAACGTATAACGTTATATAGTATTACGTTATAACGTATAACGTTATATAGTATTACGTTATAACGTATAACGTTATATAGTATTACGATATAACGTATAACGTTATATAGTATTAAGTTATAACGTATAACGTTGTATAGTTTTACGTTATAACGTTATATAGTATCACCATATAACGTATAACGTTATATAGTATTACGTTATAACGTATAACGTTATATAGTATTACGTTATAACGTATAACGTTATATAGTATTACGTTATGACGTATAACGTAATATGGTATTACCATATAACGTTATATAGTATCACCATATAACGTATAACGTTATATAGTATTACGTTATAACGTATAACGTTATATAGTATTAAGTTATAACGTATAACGTTATGTAGTATTACGTTATAACGTTATATAGTATCACCATATAACGTATAACGTTATATAGTATTACGTTATAACGTATAACGTTATATAGTATTACGTTATAACGTATAACGTTATATAGTATTACGTTATAACGTATAACGTTATATAGTATTACGTTATAACGTATAACGTTATATGGTATTACCATATAACGTATAACGTTATATAGTATTACGTTATAACGTTATATAGTATCACCATATAACGTATAACGTTATATAGTATTACGTTATAACGTATAACGTTATATAGTATTACGTTATAACGTTATATAGTATCACCATATAACGTATAACGTTATATAGTGTTACGTTATAACGTATAACGTTATATAGTGTTACGTTATAACGTATAACGTTATATAGTATTACGTTATAACGTATAACGTTATGTAGTATTACCATATAACGTATAACGTTATATAGTATTACGTTATAACGTATAACGTTATATAGTATTACGATATAACGTATAACGTTATATAGTATTAAGTTATAACGTATAACGTTATATAGTATTACGTTATAACGTTATATAGTATCACCATATAACGTATAACGTTATATAGTGTTACGTTATAACGTATAACGTTATATAGTATTACGTTATAACGTATAACGTTATGTAGTATTACCATATAACGTATAACGTTATATAGTATTACGTTATAACGTATAACGTTATATAGTATTACGATATAACGTATAACGTTATATAGTATTAAGTTATAACGTATAACGTTATATAGTATTACGTTATAACGTATAACGTTATATAGTATTACGTTATAACGTATAACGTTATATAGTATTACGTTATAACGTATAACGTTATATAGTATTACGTTATAACGTATAACGTTATATGGTATTACCATATAACGTATAACGTTATATAGTATTACGTTATAACGTTATATAGTATCACCATATAACGTATAACGTTATATAGTATTACGTTATAACGTTATATAGTATCACCATATAACGTATAACGTTATATAGTGTTACGTTATAACGTATAACGTTATATAGTATTACGTTATGACGTATAACGTTATATAATATTACCATATAACGTATAACGTTATATACTATTACGTTATAACGTTATATAGTATCACCATATAAGGTATAACGTTATATAGTGTTACGTTATAACGTATAACGTTATATAATATTACCATATAACGTATAACGTTATATAGTATTACGTTATAACGTTATATAGTATTACGTTATAACGTTATATAGTATCACCATATAACGTATAACGTTATATAGTGTTACGTTATAACGTATAACGTTATATAGTATTACGTTATAACGTATAACGTTATAACGTATAACGTTATATAGTATTACGTTATAACGTATAACGTTATATAGTATTACGTTATAACGTACAACATTATATAGTATTACGTTATAACGTATAACGTTATATAGTATTACGTTATAACGTATAACGTTATATAGTATTACGTTATAACGTATAACGTTATATAGTATTACGTTATAACGTTTAACGTTATATAGTATTACCATATAACGTATAACGTTATATAGTATTACGGTATAACATATAACGTTATATAGTATTACGTTATAACGTATAACATTATATAGTATTGCGCTATAACGTATAACGATATATAGAATCCATGTAACGTATAACGTTATATAGTATTACGTAATAACGTATAACGTTATATAGTATTACGTTATAACGTATAACGTTATATAGAATTAAGTTATAACGTATAACGTTATGTAGTATTACGTTATAACGTTATATAGTATCACCATATAACGTATAACGTTATATAGTATTACGTTATAACGTATAACGTTATATAGTATTACGTTATAACGTATAACGTTATATAGTATTACGTTATAACGTATAACGTTATGTAGTATTACCATATAACGTATAACGTTATATAGTATTACGTTATGACGTATAACGTTATATAGTATTACGATATAACGTATAACGTTATATAGTATTAAGTTATAACGTATAACGTTGTATAGTTTTACGTTATAACGTTATATAGTATCACCATATAACGTATAACGTTATATAGTATTACGTTATAACGTATAATGTTATATAGTATTACGTTATAACGTATAACGTTATATAGTATTACGTTATGACGTATAACGTAATATGGTATTACCATATAACGTTATATAGTATCACCATATAACGTATAACGTTATATAGTATTACGTTATAACGTATAACGTTATATAGTATTAAGTTATAACGTATAACGTTATGTAGTATTACGTTATAACGTTATATAGTATCACCATATAACGTATAACGTTATATAGTATTTCGTTATAACGTATAACGTTATATAGTATTACGTTATAACGTATAACGTTATATAGTATTACGTTATAACGTATAACGTTATATAGTATTACGTTATAACGTATAACGTTATATGGTATTACCATATAACGTATAACGTTATATAGTATTACGTTATAACGTTATATAGTATCACCATATAACGTATAACGTTATATAGTGTTACGTTATAACGTATAACGTTATATAGTATTACGTTATAACGTTATATAGTATC
>NW_027184942.1:0-62813 GCF_040668555.2 Bombus flavifrons
ACGTTATACGTTATAACGTAATACTACATAACGTTATACGTTATAACGTAATACTATATAACGTTATACGTTATAACGTAATACTATATAACGTTATACGATATAACGTAATACTATATAACGTTATACGTTACATGGTGATACTATATATCGTTATACGATATAGCGTAATACTATATAATGTTATGCGTTATAACGTAATACTATATAACGTTATACGTTATATGGTAATACTATATAACGTTATATGTTATAACGTAATACTATACAACGTTATGCGTCATAGCGTAATACTATATAACGTTATACGTCATAACGTAATACTATATAACGTTATACGTTATAACGTAATACTATATAACGTTATACGTTACATGGTGATACTATATAACGTTATACGTTATAACGTAATACTATATATCGTTATACGTTATATGGTGATACTATATAACGTTATAACGTAATACTATATAACGTTATACGTTATAACGTAATACTATATAACGTTATACGTCATAACGTAATACTATATAACGTTATACGTTATAACGTAATACTATATAACGTTATACGTTACATGGTGATACTATATAACGTTATACGTTATAACGTAATACTATATATCGTTATACGTTATATGGTGATACTATATAACGTTATAACGTAATACTATATAACGTTATACGTTATAACGTAATACTATAAAAAGTTATACGTTATAACGTAATACTATATAACGTTATACGTTATATGGTAATACTATATAACGTTAAACGTTTTAACGTAATACTATATAACGTTATACGTTATATGGTAATACTATATAACGTTATACGTTATAACGTAATACTATTTAACGTTATACGTTATAACGTAATACTATATAACGTTATACGTTATATGGTAATACTATATAACGTTATACGTCATAATGTAATACTATATAACGTTATACGTTACATGGTGATACTATATAACGTTATACGTTATAACGTAATACTATATAACGTTATACGTCATAATGTAATACTATATAACGTTATACGTTATATGGTAATACTATATAACGTTAAACGTTTTAACGTAATACTATATAACGTTATACGTTACATGGTGATACTATATAACGTTATACGTTATAACGTAATACTATATATCGTTATACGTTATATGGTGATACTATATAACGTTATAACGTAATACTATATAACGTTATACGTCATAATGTAATACTATATAACGTTATACGTTACATGGTGATACTATATAACGTTATACGTTATATGGTAATACTATATAACGTTATACGTCATAATGTAATACTATATAACGTTATACGTTATATGGTAATACTATATAACGTTAAACGTTTTAACGTAATACTATATAACGTTATACGTTATATGGTAATACTATATAACGTTATACGTTATAACGTAATACTATTTAACGTTATACGTTACATGGTGATACTATATAACGTTATACGTTATAACGTAATACTATATAACGTTATACGTTATATGGTAATACTATATAACGTTATACGTCATAATGTAATACTATATATCGTTATACGTTATATGGTAATACTATATAACGTTAAACGTTTTAACGTAATACTATATATCGTTATACGTTATATGGTAATACTATATAACGTTAAACGTTTTAAGGTAATACTATATACCGTTATACGTTATATGGTAATACTATATAACGTTAAACGTTTTAACGTAATACTATATAACGTTATACGTCAGAACGTAATACTATATAACGTTATACGTTATAACGTAATACTATATAACGTTATACGTTACATGGTGATACTATATAACGTTATACGTTATAACGTAATACTATATATCGTTATACGTTATATGGTGATACTATATAACGTTATAACGTAATACTATATAACGTTATACGTTATAACGTAATACTATAAAAAGTTATACGTTATAACGTAATACTATATAACGTTATACGTTATATGGTAATACTATATAACGTTAAACGTTTTAACGTAATACTATATAACGTTATACGTTATATGGTAACACTATATAACGTTATACGTTATAACGTAATACTATTTAACGTTATACGTTATAACGTAATACTACATATCGTTATACGTTATAACGTAATACAATATAAAGTTATACGTTATAACGTAATACTATATAACGTTATACGTTATAACGTAATACTATATAACGTTATACGTTACATGGTGATACTATATAACGTTATACGTTATAACGTAATACTATATAACGTTATACGTTATAACGTAATACTATATAACGCTATACGTTATAACGTAATACTATATAAAGTTATACGTTATAACGTAATACTATATAACGTTATACGTTATAGCGTAATACTATATAAAGTTATACGTTATAACGTAATACTATATAACGTTATACGTTACATGGTGATACTATATATCGTTATACGTTATAACGTAATACTATATAATGTTATACGTTATAACGTAATACTATATAACGTTATACGTTATACCGTAATGCTATATAACGTTATACGTTATATGGTAATACTATATAACGTTATACGTTATAACGTAATACTATTTAACGTTATACGTTATAACGTAATACTACATAACGTTATACGTTATAACGTAATACTATATAACGTTATACGTTATAACGTAATACTATTTAACGTTATACGTTATAGCGTAATACTATATAAAGTTATACGTTATAACGTAATACTATATAACGTTATACGTTACATGGTGATACTATATATCGTTATACGTTATAACGTAATACTATATAATGTTATACGTTATAACGTAATACTATATAACGTTATACGTTATACCGTAATGCTATATAACGTTATACGTTATATGGTAATACTATATAACGTTATACGTTATAACGTAATACTATTTAACGTTATACGTTATAACGTAATACTACATAACGTTATACGTTATAACGTAATACTATATAACGTTATACGTTATAACGTAATACTATTTAACGTTATACGTTATAACGTAATACTACATAACGTTATACGTTATATCGTAATACAATATAAAGTTATACGTTATAACGTAATACTATATAACGTTATACGTTATAACGTAATACTATATAACGTTATACGTTACATGGTGATACTATATAACGTTATACGTTATAACGTAATACTATATAACGTTATACGTTATATGGTAATACTATATAACGTTATACGTCATAATGTAATACTATATAACGTTATACGTTATATGGTAATACTATATAACGTTAAACGTTTTAACGTAATACTATATAACGTTATACGTTATATGGTAATACTATATAACGTTATACGTTATAACGTAATACTATTTAACGTTATACGTTATAACGTAATACTATATAACGTTATACGTTATATGGTAATACTATATAACGTTATACGTCATAATGTAATACTATATAACGTTATACGATATAACGTAATACTATATAACGTTATACGTTATATGTTGTTACTATATAACGTTATAACGTAATACTATATAACGTTATACGTTATAACGTAATACTATAAAAAGTTATACGTTATAACGTAATACTATATAACGTTATACGTTATATGGTACTACTATATAACGTTATACGTCATAGCGTAATACTATATACGTTATACGTTATATGGTGATACTATATAACGTTATAACGTAATACTACATAACGTTATACGTTATAACGTAATACTATTTAACGTTATACGTTATAACGTAATACTACATAACGTTATACGTTATAACGTAATACTATATAACGTTATACGTTATAACGTAATACTATATAACGTTATACGATATAACGTAATACTATATAACGTTATACGTTACATGGTGATACTATATATCGTTATACGATATAGCGTAATACTATATAATGTTATGCGTTATAACGTAATACTATATAACGTTATACGTTATATGGTAATACTATATAACGTTATATGTTATAACGTAATACTATATAACGTTATGCGTCATAGCGTAATACTATATAACGTTATACGTCATAACGTAATACTATATAACGTTATACGTTATAACGTAATACTATATAACGTTATACGTTATAACGTAATACTATATATCGTTATACGTTATATGGTGATACTATATAACGTTATAACGTAATACTATATAACGTTATACGTTATAACGTAATACTATATAACGTTATACGTCATAACGTAATACTATATAACGTTATACGTTATAACGTAATACTATATAACGTTATACGTTACATGGTGATACTATATAACGTTATACGTTATAACGTAATACTATATATCGTTATACGTTATATGGTGATACTATATAACGTTATAACGTAATACTATATAACGTTATACGTTATAACGTAATACTATAAAAAGTTATACGTTATAACGTAATACTATATAACGTTATACGTTATATGGTAATACTATATAACGTTAAACGTTTTAACGTAATACTATATAACGTTATACGTTATATGGTAATACTATATAACGTTATACGTTATAACGTAATACTATTTAACGTTATACGTTATAACGTAATACTATATAACGTTATACGTTATATGGTAATACTATATAACGTTATACGTCATAATGTAATACTATATAACGTTATACGTTATATGGTAATACTATATAACGTTAAACGTTTTAACGTAATACTATATAACGTTATACGTTATATGGTAATACTATATAACGTTAAACGTTTTAACGTAATACTATATAACGTTATACGTTATAACGTAATACTATATAACGTTATACGTTATAACGTAATACTATTTAACGTTATACGTTATAACGTAATACTACATAACGTTATACGTTATAACGTAATACAATATAAAGTTACACGTTATAACGTAATACTATATAACGTTATACGTTATAACGTAATACTATATAACGTTATACGTTACATGGTGATACTATATAACGTTATACGTTATAACGTAATACTATATAACGTTATACGTTATATGGTAATACTATATAACGTTATACGTCATAATGTAATACTATATAACGTTATACGTTATATGGTAATACTATATAACGTTAAACGTTTTAACGTAATACTATATAACGTTATACGTTATATGGTAATACTATATAACGTTATACGTTATAACGTAATACTATTTAACGTTATACGTTACATGGTGATACTATATAACGTTATACGTTATAACGTAATACTATATAACGTTATACGTTATATGGTAATACTATATAACGTTATACGTCATAATGTAATACTATATATCGTTATACGTTATATGGTAATACTATATAACGTTAAACGTTTTAACGTAATACTATATATCGTTATACGTTATATGGTAATACTATATAACGTTAAACGTTTTAAGGTAATACTATATACCGTTATACGTTATATGGTAATACTATATAACGTTAAACGTTTTAACGTAATACTATATAACGTTATACGTCAGAACGTAATACTATATAACGTTATACGTTATAACGTAATACTATATAACGTTATACGTTACATGGTGATACTATATAACGTTATACGTTATAACGTAATACTATATATCGTTATACGTTATATGGTGATACTATATAACGTTATAACGTAATACTATATAACGTTATACGTTATAACGTAATACTATAAAAAGTTATACGTTATAACGTAATACTATATAACGTTATACGTTACATGGTGATACTATATAACGTTATACGTTATAACGTAATACTATATAACGTTATACGTTATAACGTAATACTATATAACGCTATACGTTATAACGTAATACTATATAAAGTTATACGTTATAACGTAATACTATATAACGTTATACGTTATAGCGTAATACTATATAAAGTTATACGTTATAACGTAATACTATATAACGTTATACGTTACATGGTGATACTATATATCGTTATACGTTATAACGTAATACTATTTAACGTTATACGTTATAACGTAATACCACATAACGTTATACGTTATAACGTAATACTATATAACGTTATACGTTATAACGTAATACTATTTAACGTTATACGTTATAACGTAATACTACATAACGTTATACGTTATATCGTAATACAATATAATGTTATACGTTATAACGTAATACTATATAACGTTATACGTTATAACGTAATACTATATAACGTTATACGTTACATGGTGATACTATATAACGTTATACGTTATAACGTAATACTATATAACGTTATACGTTATATGGTAATACTATATAACGTTATACGTCATAATGTAATACTATATAACGTTATACGTTATATGGTAATACTATATAACGTTAAACGTTTTAACGTAATACTATATAACGTTATACGTTATATGGTAATACTATATAACGTTATACGTTATAACGTAATACTATTTAACGTTATACGTTACATGGTGATACTATATAACGTTATACGTTATAGCGTTATACTATATAACGTTATACGTCAGAACGTAATACTATATATCGTTATACGTTATATGGTGATACTATATAACGTTATATCGTAATACTATATAACGTTATACGTTATAACGTAATACTATAAAAAGTTATACGTTATAACGTAATACTATATAACGTTATACGTTATATGGTAATACTATATAACGTTAAACGTTTTAACGTAATACTATATAACGTTATACGTTATATGGTAATACTATATAACGTTATACGTCATAATGTAATACTATATAACGTAATACGTTATAACGTAATACTATATAACGTTATACGTTATAACGTAATACTATATAACGTTATACGTTATAACGTAATACTATATAACGTTATACGTTATAACGTAATACTATATAACGCTATACGTTATAACGTAATACTATATAAAGTTATACGTTATAACTTAATACTATATAACGTTATACGTTACATGGTGATACTATATATCGTTATACGTTATAGCGTAATACTATATAATGTTATACGTTATAACGTAATACTATATAACGTTATACGTTATACCGTAATGCTATATAACGTTATACGTTATATGGTAATACTATATAACGTTATAACGTAATACTATATAACGTTATACGTTACATGGTGATACTATATAACGTTATAACGTAATAGTATATAACGTTATGCGTCATAACGTAATACTATATAACGTT
This sequence comes from Bombus flavifrons, assembly GCF_040668555.2. Classification (NCBI taxonomy): domain Eukaryota; kingdom Metazoa; phylum Arthropoda; class Insecta; order Hymenoptera; family Apidae; genus Bombus; species Bombus flavifrons. The sequence continues at coordinate 7,241 of NW_027184942.1, forward strand.
ATACGTCATAGCGTAATACTATATAACGTTATACGTTATAACGTAATACTATATAACGTTATACGTTACATGGTGATACTGTATATCGTTATACGTTATAGCGTAATACTATATAAAGTTATACGTTATAACGTAATACTATATAACGTTATACGTTACATGGTGATACTATATATCGTTATACGTTATAGCGTAATACTATATAATGTTATACGTTATAACGTAATACTATATAACGTTATACGTTATACCGTAATGCTATATAACGTTATACGTTATATGGTAATACTATATAACGTTATACGTTATAACGTAATACTATTTAACGTTATACGTTATAACGTAATACTACATAACGTTATACGTTATAACGTAATACTATATAACGTTATACGTTATAACGTAATACTATATAACGTTATACGATATAACGTAATACTATATAACGTTATACGTTATATGGTGATACTATATAACGTTATAACGTAATACTATATAACGTTATACGTTATAACGTAATACTATATAAAGTTATACGTTATAACGTAATACTATACAACGTTATACGTTATAACGTAATACTATATAACGTTATACGTTACATGGTGATACTATATAACGTTATACGTTATAACGTAATACTATATACGTTATACGTTATATGGTAATACTATATAACGTTATACGTCATAACGTAATACTATATAACGTTATACGTTATAACGTAATACTATATAACGTTATACGTTATAACGTAATACTATATAACGTTATACGTTATAACGTAATACTATATAACGTTATACGTTACATGGTGATAGTATATAACGTTATACGTTATAACGTAATACTATATAACGTTATACGTTATATGGTAATACTATATAACGTTATACGTCATCACGTAATACTATATAACGTTATACGTTATAGCGTAATACTATATAACGTTATACGTTATAACGTAATACTATATAACGTTATACGTTATAACGTAATACTATATAAAGTTTTACGTTATAACGTAATACTATACAACGTTATACGTTATAACGTAATACTATATAACGTTATACGTTACATGGTGATACTATATAACGTTATACGTTATAACGTAATACTATATAACGTTATACGTTATATGGTAATACTATATAACGTTATACGTCATAACGTAATACTATATAACGTTATACGTTATATGGTGGTACTATATAACGTTATAACGTAATACTATATAACGTTATACGTTATAACGTAATACTACATAACGTTATACGTTATAACGTAATACTATTTAACGTAATACGTTATAACGTAATACTACATAACGTTATACGTTATAACGTAATACTATATAACGTTATACGTTATAACGTAATACTATATAACGTTATACGATATAACGTAATACTATATAACGTTATACGTTATATGTTGATACTATATAACGTTATAACGTAATACTATATAACGTTATACGTTATAACGTAATACTATAAAAAGTTATACGTTATAACGTAATACTATATAACGTTATACGTTATATGGTAATACTATATAACGTTATACGTCATAACGTAATACTATATAACGTTATACGTTATATGGTGATACTATATAACGTTATAACGTAATACTACATAACGTTATACGTTATAACGTAATACTATTTAACGTTATACGTTATAACGTAATACTACATAACGTTATACGTTATAACGTAATACTATATAACGTTATACGTTATAACGTAATACTATATAACGTTATACGATATAACGTAATACTATATAACGTTATACGTTACATGGTGATACTATATATCGTTATACGTTATAGCGTAATACTATATAATGTTATGCGTTATAACGTAATACTATATAACGTTATACGTTATATGGTAATACTATATAACGTTATATGTTATAACGTAATACTATATATCGTTATACGTTATATGGTGATACTATATAACGTTATAACGTAATACTATATAACGTTATACGTTATAACGTAATACTATAAAAAGTTATACGTTATAACGTAATACTATATAACGTTATACGTTATATGGTAATACTATATAACGTTAAACGTTTTAACGTAATACTATATAACGTTATACGTTATATGGTAATACTATATAACGTTATACGTTATAACGTAATACTATTTAACGTTATACGTTATAACGTAATACTATATAACGTTATACGTTATATGGTAATACTATATAACGTTATACGTCATAATGTAATACTATATAACGTTATACGTTATATGGTAATACTATATAACGTTAAACGTTTTAACGTACTACTATATAACGTTATACGTTATATGGTAATACTATATAACGTTATACGTTATAACGTAATACTATTTAACGTTATACGTTACATGGTGATACTATATAACGTTATACGTTATAACGTAATACTATATAACGTTATACGTTATATGGTGATACTATATAACTTTATACGTCATAACGTAATACTATATAACGTTATACGTTATAACGTAATACTATATAACGTTATACGTCATAACGTAATACTATATAACGTTATACGTTATATGGTGATACTATATAACGTTATACGTTATAACGTAATACTATATAACGTTATACGTTATATGGTGATACTATATAACGTTATAACGTAATACTATATAACGTTCTTCGTTATAACGTAATACTATATAACGTTATACGTTACATGGTGATACTATATAAGGTTATAACGTAATACTATATAACGTTATACGTTATATGGTAATATTATATAACGTTATACGTCATAACGTAATACTATATATCGTTATACGTTATAGCGTAATACTATATAATGTTATACGTTATAACGTAATACTATATAACGTTATACGTTATATGGTAATACTATATAACGTAATACTATATAACGTTATACGTTATAACGTAATACTATATAACGTTATACGTTATAACGTAATACTATATAAAGTTATACGTTATAACGTAATACTATACAACGTTATACGTTATAACGTAATACTATATAACGTTATACGTTACATGGTGATACTATATAACGTTATACGTTATAACGTAATACTATATAACGTTATACGTTATATGGTAATACTATAAAACGTTATACATCATAACGTAATACTATATAACGTTATACGTTATAACGTAATACTATATAACGTTATACGTTATAACGTAATACTATGTAACGTTATACGTTATATCGTAATACTATATAACGTTATACGTTACATGGTGATACTATATAACGTTATACGTTATAACGTAATACTATATAACGTTATACGTTATATGGTAATACTATATAACGTTATACGTCATAACGTAATACTATATAACGTTATACGTTATAACGTAATACTATATAACGTTATACGTTATAACGTAATACTATATAACGTTATACGTTATAACGTAATACTATATAATGTTATACGTTATAACGTAATACTATATAACGTTATACGATATACCGTAATGCTATATAACGTTATCCGTTATATGGTAATACTATATAACGTTAAATGTTATAACGTAATACTATATAACGTTATACGTTATAACGTAATACTACATAACGTTATACGTTATAACGTAATACTATATAACGTTATACGTCATAACGTAATACTATATCACGTTATACGTTATACGTAATACGATATAACGTTATACGTTACATGGTGATACTATATAACGTTATACGTTACATGGTGATACTATATAACGTTATACGTTACACGGTGATACTATATAACGTTATAACGTAACAGTATATAACGTTATACGTTATACCGTAATACTATATAACGTTATACGTTATATGGTAATACTATATAACGTTAAACGTTATAACGTAATACTATATAACGTTATACGTTATAACTTAATACTATATAACGTTATACGTCATAACGTAATACTATATCACGTTATACGTTATACGTAATACGATATAACGTTATACGTTACATGGTGATACTATATAACGTTATACGTTATAACGTAATACTATATAAAGTTATACGTTATAACGTAATACTATATAACGTTATACGTTATATGGTGATACTATATAACGTTATACGTCATAACGTAATACCATATAACGTTATACGTTATACGTAATACGATATAACGTTATACGTTACATGGTGATACTATATAACGTTATACGTTATAACGTAATACTATATAAAGTTATACGTTATAACGTAATACTATATAACGTTATACGTTATATGGTGATACTATATAACGTTATACGTCATAACGTAATACTATATAACGTTATACGTTATAACGTAATACTATATAATGTTAAACGTTATAACGTAATACTATATAACGTTATACGTTACATGGTGATACTATATATCGTTATACGTTATAGCGTAATACTATATAATGTTATACGTTATAACGTAATACTATATAACGTTATACGTTACACGGTGATACTATATAACGTTATAACGTAATAGTATATAACGTTATACGTTATACCGTAATGCTATATAACGTTATCCGTTATATGGTAATACTATATAACGTTAAATGTTATAACGTAATACTATATAACGTTATACGTTATAACGTAATACTATATAACGTTATACGTTATAACGTAATACTATATAACGTTATACGTTACACGTGATACTATATAACGTTATAACGTAATAGTATATAACGTTATACGTTATACCGTAATACTATATAACGTGATACGTTATATGGTAATACTATATAACGTTAAACGTTATAACGTAATACTATATAACGTTACACGTTATAACTTAATACTATATAACGTTATACGTCATAACGTAATACTATATCACGTTATACGTTATACGTAATACGATATAACGTTATACGTTACATGGTGATACTATATAACGTTATACGTTATAACGTAATACTATATAAAGTTATACGTTATAACGTAATGCTATATAACGTTATACGTTATATGGTGATACTATATAACGTTATACGTCAAAACGTAATACTATATAACGTTATACGTTATAACGTAATACTATATAACGTTATACGTTATATGGTGATACTATATAACGTTATACGTCATAACGTAATACTATATAACGTTATACGTTATAACGTAATACTATATAACGTTATACGTTATAACGTAATACTATATAACGTTATACGTTACATGGTGATACTATATAACGTTATAACGTAATAGTATATAACGTTATAGGTTATACCGTAATACTATATAACGTTATACGTTATATGGTAATACTATATAACGTTAAACGTTATAACGTAATACTATATAACGTTATACGTTATAACGTAATACTATATAACGTTATGCGTCATAACGTAATACTATATAACGTTATACGTCATAACGTAATACTATATAACGTTATACGTCATAACGTAATACTATATAACGTTATACGCTATAACGTAATACTATATAACGTTATACGTTACATGGTGATACTATATAACGTTATACGTTATAACGTAATACTATATAATGTTATACGTTATAACGTAATACTATATAACGTTATACGTTGTAACGTAATACTATATAAAGTTATACGTTATAACGTAATACTATATAACGTTATACGTTACATGGTGATACTATATATCGTTATACGTTATAGCGTAATACTATATAATGTTATATGTTATAACGTAATACTATATAACGTTATACGTTATACCGTAATACTATATAACGTTATACGTTATATGGTAATACTATATAACGTTATACGTCATAACGTAATACTATATAACGTTATACGTTATATGGTGATACTATATAACGTTATAACGTAATACTATATAACGTTCTTCGTTATAACGTAATACTATATAACGTTATGCGTTACATGGTGATACTATATAACGTTATAACGTAATACTATATAACGTTATACGTTATATGGTAATATTATATAACGTTATACGTCATAACGTAATACTATATAACGTTATACGTTATAACGTAATACTATATAACGTTATACGTTATAACGTAATACTATATAACGTTATACGTTATAACGTAATACTATATAACGTTATACGTTATAACGTAATACTATATAACGTTATACGTTATATGGTGATACTATATAACGTTATAACGTAATACTATATAACGTTATACGTTATAACGTAATACTATTTAACGTTATACGTTATAACGTAATACTACATAACGTTATACGTATTAACGTACTACTATATAAAGTTATACGTTATAACGTAATACTATATAACGTTATACGTTATAACGTAATACTATATAACGTTATAACGTTACATGGTGATACTATATAACGTTATACGTTATAACGTAATACTATATAACGTTATACGTTATAATGTAATACTATATAAAGTTATACGTTATAACGTAATACTATATAACGTTATACGTTATAACGTTATACGTTATAACGTAATACTATATATCGTTATACGTTATAACGTAATACTATATAACGTTATACGTTATAACGTAATACTATATAACGTTATACGGTATAACGTAATACTATATAACGTTATACGTTATAACTTAATACTATATAACGTTATACGTTATAACGTAATACTATATAACGTTATACGTTATAACGTAATGCTATATAACGTTATACGTTATATGGTGATACTATATAACGTTATAACGTAATACTATATAACGTTATACGTTATAACGTAATACTATATATCGTTATACGTTATAACGTAATACTATATAACGTTATACGTTATAACGTAACACTATATAACGTTATACGTTATAACGTAATACTATATAACGTTATACGTTATAACGTAATGCTATATAACGTTATACGTTATATGGTGATACTATATAACGTTATAACGTAATACTATATAACGTTATACGTTATAACGTAATACTATATATCGTTATACGTTATAACGTAATACTATATAACGTTATACGTTATAACGTAACACTATATAACGTTATACGTTATAACGTAATACTATATAACGTTATACGTTATAACGTAATACTATATATCGTTATACGTTATAACGTAATACTATATAACGTTATACGTTATAACGTAATACTATATAACGTTATACGTTATAACGTAATACTATATAACGTTATATGTTATAACGTAATACTATATAACGTTATACGTTATAACGTAATACTATATAATGTTATACGTTATAACGTAATACTATATAACGTTATACGTTATAACGTAATACTATATAACGTTATACGGTATAACGTAATACTATATAACGTTATACGTTATAACGTAATACTATATAACGTTATACGTTATATGGTGATACTATATAACGTTATAACGTAATACTATATAACGTTATACGTTATAACTTAATACTATATAACGTTATACGTTATAACGTAATACTATATAACGTTATACGTTATAACGTAATACTATATAACGTTATACGTTATATGGTGATACTATATAACGTTATAACGTAATACTATATAATGTTATACGTTATAACGTAATACTATGTAACGTTATATGTTATAACGTAATACTATATAACGTTATACGTTATAACGTAATACTACATAACGTTATACGTTATAACGTAATACTATATAACGTTATACGTTATAACGTAATACTATATAATGTTATACGTTATAACGTAATACTATATAACGTTATACGTTATAACGTAATACTATATAACGTTATACGTTATAACGTAATACTATATAACGTTATACGTTATATGGTGATACTATATAACGTTATAACGTAATACTATATAATGTTATACGTTATAACGTAATACTATATAACGTTATACGTTATAACGTAATACTATATAATGTTATACGTTATAACGTAATACTATATAACGTTATACGTTATAACGTAATACTATATAACGTTATACGATATAACGTAATACTATATAACGTTATACGTTATAACGTAATACTACATAACGTTATACGTTATAACGTAATACTACATAACGTTATACGTTATAACGTAATACTATATAACGTTATACGTTATAACGTAATACTATATAACGTTATACGTTATAACGTAATACTATATAACGTTATACGTTACATGGTGATACTATATAACGTTATACTTTATAACGTAATACTATATAATGTTATACGTTATAACGTAATACTATATAACGTTATACGTTATAACGTAATACTATATAACGTTATACGTTATAACGTAGTACTATATAACGTTATACGTTATAACGTAATATGATATAACGTTATACGTTATAACGTAATACTATATAACGTTATACGTTATAACGTAATATGATATAATGTTATACGTTATAACGTAATACTATATAACGTTATACGTTATAACGTAATACTATATAACGTTATACGTTATACCGTAATACTATATAACGTTATACGTTATAACGTAATACTATATAACGTTATACGTTATAACGTAATACTATATAATGTTATACGTTATAAGGTAATACTATATAACGTTATACGTTATAACGTAATACTATATAACGTTATGCGTTACATGGTGATACTATATAACGTTATAACGTAATACTATATAACGTTATACGTTATATGGTAATATTATATAACGTTATACGTCATAACGTAATACTATATAACGTTATACGTTATAACGTAATACTATATAACGTTATACGTTATAACGTAATACTATATAACGTTATACGTTATAACGTAATACTATATAACGTTATACGTTATAACGTAATACTATATAACGTTATACGTTATAACGTAATACTATATAACGTTATACGTTATATGGTGATACTATATAACGTTATAACGTAATACTATATAACGTTATACGTTATAACGTAATACTATTTAACGTTATACGTTATAACGTAATACTACATAACGTTATACGTATTAACGTACTACTATATAAAGTTATACGTTATAACGTAATACTATATAACGTTATACGTTATAACGTAATACTATATAACGTTATAACGTTACATGGTGATACTATATAACGTTATACGTTATAACGTAATACTATATAACGTTATACGTTATAATGTAATACTATATAAAGTTATACGTTATAACGTAATACTATATAACGTTATACGTTATAACGTTATACGTTATAACGTAATACTATATATCGTTATACGTTATAACGTAATACTATATAACGTTATACGTTATAACGTAATACTATATAACGTTATACGGTATAACGTAATACTATATAACGTTATACGTTATAACTTAATACTATATAACGTTATACGTTATAACGTAATACTATATAACGTTATACGTTATAACGTAATGCTATATAACGTTATACGTTATATGGTGATACTATATAACGTTATAACGTAATACTATATAACGTTATACGTTATAACGTAATACTATATATCGTTATACGTTATAACGTAATACTATATAACGTTATACGTTATAACGTAACACTATATAACGTTATACGTTATAACGTAATACTATATAACGTTATACGTTATAACGTAATGCTATATAACGTTATACGTTATATGGTGATACTATATAACGTTATAACGTAATACTATATAACGTTATACGTTATAACGTAATACTATATATCGTTATACGTTATAACGTAATACTATATAACGTTATACGTTATAACGTAACACTATATAACGTTATACGTTATAACGTAATACTATATAACGTTATACGTTATAACGTAATACTATATATCGTTATACGTTATAACGTAATACTATATAACGTTATACGTTATAACGTAATACTATATAACGTTATACGTTATAACGTAATACTATATAACGTTATATGTTATAACGTAATACTATATAACGTTATACGTTATAACGTAATACTATATAATGTTATACGTTATAACGTAATACTATATAACGTTATACGTTATAACGTAATACTATATAACGTTATACGGTATAACGTAATACTATATAACGTTATACGTTATAACGTAATACTATATAACGTTATACGTTATATGGTGATACTATATAACGTTATAACGTAATACTATATAACGTTATACGTTATAACTTAATACTATATAACGTTATACGTTATAACGTAATACTATATAACGTTATACGTTATAACGTAATACTATATAACGTTATACGTTATATGGTGATACTATATAACGTTATAACGTAATACTATATAATGTTATACGTTATAACGTAATACTATGTAACGTTATATGTTATAACGTAATACTATATAACGTTATACGTTATAACGTAATACTACATAACGTTATACGTTATAACGTAATACTATATAACGTTATACGTTATAACGTAATACTATATAATGTTATACGTTATAACGTAATACTATATAACGTTATACGTTATAACGTAATACTATATAACGTTATACGTTATAACGTAATACTATATAACGTTATACGTTATATGGTGATACTATATAACGTTATAACGTAATACTATATAATGTTATACGTTATAACGTAATACTATATAACGTTATACGTTATAACGTAATACTATATAATGTTATACGTTATAACGTAATACTATATAACGTTATACGTTATAACGTAATACTATATAACGTTATACGATATAACGTAATACTATATAACGTTATACGTTATAACGTAATACTACATAACGTTATACGTTATAACGTAATACTACATAACGTTATACGTTATAACGTAATACTATATAACGTTATACGTTATAACGTAATACTATATAACGTTATACGTTATAACGTAATACTATATAACGTTATACGTTACATGGTGATACTATATAACGTTATACTTTATAACGTAATACTATATAATGTTATACGTTATAACGTAATACTATATAACGTTATACGTTATAACGTAATACTATATAACGTTATACGTTATAACGTAGTACTATATAACGTTATACGTTATAACGTAATATGATATAACGTTATACGTTATAACGTAATACTATATAACGTTATACGTTATAACGTAATATGATATAATGTTATACGTTATAACGTAATACTATATAACGTTATACGTTATAACGTAATACTATATAACGTTATACGTTATACCGTAATACTATATAACGTTATACGTTATAACGTAATACTATATAACGTTATACGTTATAACGTAATACTATATAATGTTATACGTTATAAGGTAATACTATATAACGTTATACGTTATAACGTAATACTATATAACGTTATACGTTATAACGTAATACTATATAACGTTATACGTTACATGGTGATACTATATACCGTTATACGTTATAACGTAATACTATATAACGTTATACGTTATAACGTAATACTATATAACGTTATACGTTATAACGTAATACTATATAACGTTATACGTTATAACGTAATACTATATAATGTTATACGTTATAACGTAATACTATATAACGTTATACGTTATAACGTAATACTATATAACGTTATACGTTATAACGTAATACTATATAACGTTATACGTTACATGGTGATACTATATAACGTTATACGTTATAACGTAATACTATATAACGTTATACGTTATAACGTAATACTATATAACGTTATACGTTATAACGTAATACTATATAACGTTATACGTTATAACGTAATACTATATAACGTTATACGTTATAACGTAATACTATATATCGTTATACGTTATAACGTAATACTATATAACGTTATACGTTATAACGTAATACTATATAACGTTATATGTTATAACGTAATACTATATAACGTTATACGTTATAACGTAATACTATACAACGTTATACGTTATAACGTAATACTATATAACGTTATACGTTATAACGTAATACTATATAACGTTATACGTTATAACGTAATACTATATAACGTTATACGTTATAACTTAATACTATATAACGTTATACGTTATAACGTAATTACTATATAACGTTATACGTTATAACGTAATGCTATATAACGTTATACGTTATATGGTGATACTATATAACGTTATAACGTAATACTATATAACGTTATACGTTATAACGTAATACTATATAACGTTATACGTTATAACGTAATACTATATAACGTTATACGTTATAACGTAATACTATATAACGTTATACGTTATAACGTAATACTATATAACGTTATACGTTATAACGTAATGCTATATAACGTTATACGTTATATGGTGATACTATATAACGTTATAACGTAATACTATATAACGTTATACGTTATAACGTAATACTATATATCGTTATACGTTATAACGTAATACTATATAACGTTATACGTTATAACGTAACACTATATAACGTTATACGTTATAACGTAATACTATATAACGTTATACGTTATAACGTAATACTATATAACGTTATACGTTACATGGTGATACTATATAACGTTATACGTTATAACGTAATACTATATAATGTTATACGTTATAACGTAACTCTATATAACGTTATACGTTATAACTTAATACTATATAACGTTATACGTTATAACGTAATACTATATAACGTTATACGTTATAACGTAATGCTATATAACGTTATACGTTATATGGTGATACTATATAACGTTATAACGTAATACTATATAACGTTATACGTTATAACGTAATACTATATATCGTTATACGTTATAACGTAATACTATATAACGTTATACGTTATAACGTAACACTATATAACGTTATACGTTATAACGTAATACTATATAACGTTATACGTTATAACGTAATACTATATAACGTTATACGTTACATGGTGATACTATATAACGTTATACGTTATAACGTAATACTATATAATGTTATACGTTATAACGTAATACTATATAACGTTATACGTTATAACGTAATACTATATAATGTTATACGTTATAACGTAATACTATATAAAGTTATACGTTATAACGTAATACTATATAACGTTATACGTTATAACGTAATACTATATAACGTTATACGTTACATGGTGATACTATATACCGTTATACGTTATAACGTAATACTATATAACGTTATACGTTATAACGTAATACTATATAACGTTATACGTTATAACGTAATACTATATAATGTTATACGTTATAACGTAATACTATATAACGTTATACGTTATAACGTTATACGTTATAACGTAATACTATATATCGTTATACGTTATAACGTAATACTATATAACGTTATACGTTATAACGTAACACTATATAACGTTATACGGTATAACGTAATACTATATAACGTTATACGTTATAACTTAATACTATATAACGTTATACGTTATAACGTAATACTATATAATGTTATACGTTATAACGTAATACTATATAACGTTATACGTTATAACGTTATACGTTATAACGTAATACTATATATCGTTATACGTTATAACGTAATACTATATAACGTTATACGTTATAACGTAATACTATATAACGTTATACGGTATAACGTAATACTATATAACGTTATACGTTATAACTTAATACTATATAACGTTATACGTTATAACGTAATACTATATAACGTTATACGTTATTACGTAATGCTATATAACGTTATACGTTACATGGTGATACTATATAACGTTATACGTTACACGGTGATACTATATAACGTTATAACGTAACAGTATATAACGTTATACGTTATACCGTAATACTATATAACGTTATACGTTATATGGTAATACTATATAACGTTAAACGTTATAACGTAATACTATATAACGTTATACGTTATAACTTAATACTATATAACGTTATACGTCATAACGTAATACTATATCACGTTATACGTTATACGTAATACGATATAACGTTATACGTTACATGGTGATACTATATAACGTTATACGTTATAACGTAATACTATATAAAGTTATACGTTATAACGTAATACTATATAACGTTATACGTTATATGGTGATACTATATAACGTTATACGTCATAACGTAATACCATATAACGTTATACGTTATACGTAATACGATATAACGTTATACGTTACATGGTGATACTATATAACGTTATACGTTATAACGTAATACTATATAAAGTTATACGTTATAACGTAATACTATATAACGTTATACGTTATATGGTGATACTATATAACGTTATACGTCATAACGTAATACTATATAACGTTATACGTTATAACGTAATACTATATAATGTTAAACGTTATAACGTAATACTATATAACGTTATACGTTACATGGTGATACTATATATCGTTATACGTTATAGCGTAATACTATATAATGTTATACGTTATAACGTAATACTATATAACGTTATACGTTACACGGTGATACTATATAACGTTATAACGTAATAGTATATAACGTTATACGTTATACCGTAATGCTATATAACGTTATCCGTTATATGGTAATACTATATAACGTTAAATGTTATAACGTAATACTATATAACGTTATACGTTATAACGTAATACTATATAACGTTATACGTTATAACGTAATACTATATAACGTTATACGTTACACGTGATACTATATAACGTTATAACGTAATAGTATATAACGTTATACGTTATACCGTAATACTATATAACGTGATACGTTATATGGTAATACTATATAACGTTAAACGTTATAACGTAATACTATATAACGTTACACGTTATAACTTAATACTATATAACGTTATACGTCATAACGTAATACTATATCACGTTATACGTTATACGTAATACGATATAACGTTATACGTTACATGGTGATACTATATAACGTTATACGTTATAACGTAATACTATATAAAGTTATACGTTATAACGTAATGCTATATAACGTTATACGTTATATGGTGATACTATATAACGTTATACGTCAAAACGTAATACTATATAACGTTATACGTTATAACGTAATACTATATAACGTTATACGTTATATGGTGATACTATATAACGTTATACGTCATAACGTAATACTATATAACGTTATACGTTATAACGTAATACTATATAACGTTATACGTTATAACGTAATACTATATAACGTTATACGTTACATGGTGATACTATATAACGTTATAACGTAATAGTATATAACGTTATAGGTTATACCGTAATACTATATAACGTTATACGTTATATGGTAATACTATATAACGTTAAACGTTATAACGTAATACTATATAACGTTATACGTTATAACGTAATACTATATAACGTTATGCGTCATAACGTAATACTATATAACGTTATACGTCATAACGTAATACTATATAACGTTATACGTCATAACGTAATACTATATAACGTTATACGCTATAACGTAATACTATATAACGTTATACGTTACATGGTGATACTATATAACGTTATACGTTATAACGTAATACTATATAATGTTATACGTTATAACGTAATACTATATAACGTTATACGTTGTAACGTAATACTATATAAAGTTATACGTTATAACGTAATACTATATAACGTTATACGTTACATGGTGATACTATATATCGTTATACGTTATAGCGTAATACTATATAATGTTATATGTTATAACGTAATACTATATAACGTTATACGTTATACCGTAATACTATATAACGTTATACGTTATATGGTAATACTATATAACGTTATACGTCATAACGTAATACTATATAACGTTATACGTTATATGGTGATACTATATAACGTTATAACGTAATACTATATAACGTTCTTCGTTATAACGTAATACTATATAACGTTATGCGTTACATGGTGATACTATATAACGTTATAACGTAATACTATATAACGTTATACGTTATATGGTAATATTATATAACGTTATACGTCATAACGTAATACTATATAACGTTATACGTTATAACGTAATACTATATAACGTTATACGTTATAACGTAATACTATATAACGTTATACGTTATAACGTAATACTATATAACGTTATACGTTATAACGTAATACTATATAACGTTATACGTTATATGGTGATACTATATAACGTTATAACGTAATACTATATAACGTTATACGTTATAACGTAATACTATTTAACGTTATACGTTATAACGTAATACTACATAACGTTATACGTTATAACGTAATACTATATAACGTTATACGTTATAACGTAATACTATATAACGTTATACGTTATAACGTAATACTATATATCGTTATACGTTATAACGTAATACTATATAACGTTATACGTTATAACGTAATACTATATAACGTTATACGGTATAACGTAATACTATATAACGTTATACGTTATAACTTAATACTATATAACGTTATACGTTATAACGTAATACTATATAACGTTATACGTTATTACGTAATGCTATATAACGTTATACGTTACATGGTGATACTATATAACGTTATACGTTACACGGTGATACTATATAACGTTATAACGTAACAGTATATAACGTTATACGTTATACCGTAATACTATATAACGTTATACGTTATATGGTAATACTATATAACGTTAAACGTTATAACGTAATACTATATAACGTTATACGTTATAACTTAATACTATATAACGTTATACGTCATAACGTAATACTATATCACGTTATACGTTATACGTAATACGATATAACGTTATACGTTACATGGTGATACTATATAACGTTATACGTTATAACGTAATACTATATAAAGTTATACGTTATAACGTAATACTATATAACGTTATACGTTATATGGTGATACTATATAACGTTATACGTCATAACGTAATACCATATAACGTTATACGTTATACGTAATACGATATAACGTTATACGTTACATGGTGATACTATATAACGTTATACGTTATAACGTAATACTATATAAAGTTATACGTTATAACGTAATACTATATAACGTTATACGTTATATGGTGATACTATATAAC
Organism: Bombus flavifrons; assembly: GCF_040668555.2. Classification (NCBI taxonomy): domain Eukaryota; kingdom Metazoa; phylum Arthropoda; class Insecta; order Hymenoptera; family Apidae; genus Bombus; species Bombus flavifrons. The sequence goes on from NW_027184942.1 coordinate 24,295, forward strand.
GTTATACGTCATAACGTAATACTATATAACGTTATACGTTATAACGTAATACTATATAATGTTAAACGTTATAACGTAATACTATATAACGTTATACGTTACATGGTGATACTATATATCGTTATACGTTATAGCGTAATACTATATAATGTTATACGTTATAACGTAATACTATATAACGTTATACGTTACACGGTGATACTATATAACGTTATAACGTAATAGTATATAACGTTATACGTTATACCGTAATGCTATATAACGTTATCCGTTATATGGTAATACTATATAACGTTAAATGTTATAACGTAATACTATATAACGTTATACGTTATAACGTAATACTATATAACGTTATACGTTATAACGTAATACTGTATAACGTTATACGTTACACGTGATACTATATAACGTTATAACGTAATAGTATATAACGTTATACGTTATACCGTAATACTATATAACGTGATACGTTATATGGTAATACTATATAACGTTAAACGTTATAACGTAATACTATATAACGTTACACGTTATAACTTAATACTATATAACGTTATACGTCATAACGTAATACTATATCACGTTATACGTTATACGTAATACGATATAACGTTATACGTTACATGGTGATACTATATAACGTTATACGTTATAACGTAATACTATATAAAGTTATACGTTATAACGTAATGCTATATAACGTTATACGTTATATGGTGATACTATATAACGTTATACGTCAAAACGTAATACTATATAACGTTATACGTTATAACGTAATACTATATAACGTTATACGTTATATGGTGATACTATATAACGTTATACGTCATAACGTAATACTATATAACGTTATACGTTATAACGTAATACTATATAACGTTATACGTTATAACGTAATACTATATAACGTTATACGTTACATGGTGATACTATATAACGTTATAACGTAATAGTATATAACGTTATAGGTTATACCGTAATACTATATAACGTTATACGTTATATGGTAATACTATATAACGTTAAACGTTATAACGTAATACTATATAACGTTATACGTTATAACGTAATACTATATAACGTTATGCGTCATAACGTAATACTATATAACGTTATACGTCATAACGTAATACTATATAACGTTATACGTCATAACGTAATACTATATAACGTTATACGCTATAACGTAATACTATATAACGTTATACGTTACATGGTGATACTATATAACGTTATACGTTATAACGTAATACTATATAATGTTATACGTTATAACGTAATACTATATAACGTTATACGTTGTAACGTAATACTATATAAAGTTATACGTTATAACGTAATACAATATAACGTTATACGTTACATGGTGATACTATATATCGTTATACGTTATAGCGTAATACTATATAATGTTATATGTTATAACGTAATACTATATAACGTTATACGTTATACCGTAATACTATATAACGTTATACGTTATATGGTAATACTATATAACGTTATACGTCATAACGTAATACTATATAACGTTATACGTTATATGGTGATACTATATAACGTTATAACGTAATACTATATAACGTTCTTCGTTATAACGTAATACTATATAACGTTATGCGTTACATGGTGATACTATATAACGTTATAACGTAATACTATATAACGTTATACGTTATATGGTAATATTATATAACGTTATACGTCATAACGTAATACTATATAACGTTATACGTTATAACGTAATACTATATAACGTTATACGTTATAACGTAATACTATATAACGTTATACGTTATAACGTAATACTATATAACGTTATACGTTATAACGTAATACTATATAACGTTATACGTTATATGGTGATACTATATAACGTTATAACGTAATACTATATAACGTTATACGTTATAACGTAATACTATTTAACGTTATACGTTATAACGTAATACTACATAACGTTATACGTATTAACGTACTACTATATAAAGTTATACGTTATAACGTAATACTATATAACGTTATACGTTATAACGTAATACTATATAACGTTATAACGTTACATGGTGATACTATATAACGTTATACGTTATAACGTAATACTATATAACGTTATACGTTATAATGTAATACTATATAAAGTTATACGTTATAACGTAATACTATATAACGTTATACGTTATAACGTTATACGTTATAACGTAATACTATATATCGTTATACGTTATAACGTAATACTATATAACGTTATACGTTATAACGTAATACTATATAACGTTATACGGTATAACGTAATACTATATAACGTTATACGTTATAACTTAATACTATATAACGTTATACGTTATAACGTAATACTATATAACGTTATACGTTATAACGTAATGCTATATAACGTTATACGTTATATGGTGATACTATATAACGTTATAACGTAATACTATATAACGTTATACGTTATAACGTAATACTATATATCGTTATACGTTATAACGTAATACTATATAACGTTATACGTTATAACGTAACACTATATAACGTTATACGTTATAACGTAATACTATATAACGTTATACGTTATAACGTAATGCTATATAACGTTATACGTTATATGGTGATACTATATAACGTTATAACGTAATACTATATAACGTTATACGTTATAACGTAATACTATATATCGTTATACGTTATAACGTAATACTATATAACGTTATACGTTATAACGTAACACTATATAACGTTATACGTTATAACGTAATACTATATAACGTTATACGTTATAACGTAATACTATATATCGTTATACGTTATAACGTAATACTATATAACGTTATACGTTATAACGTAATACTATATAACGTTATACGTTATAACGTAATACTATATAACGTTATATGTTATAACGTAATACTATATAACGTTATACGTTATAACGTAATACTATATAATGTTATACGTTATAACGTAATACTATATAACGTTATACGTTATAACGTAATACTATATAACGTTATACGGTATAACGTAATACTATATAACGTTATACGTTATAACGTAATACTATATAACGTTATACGTTATATGGTGATACTATATAACGTTATAACGTAATACTATATAACGTTATACGTTATAACTTAATACTATATAACGTTATACGTTATAACGTAATACTATATAACGTTATACGTTATAACGTAATACTATATAACGTTATACGTTATATGGTGATACTATATAACGTTATAACGTAATACTATATAATGTTATACGTTATAACGTAATACTATGTAACGTTATATGTTATAACGTAATACTATATAACGTTATACGTTATAACGTAATACTACATAACGTTATACGTTATAACGTAATACTATATAACGTTATACGTTATAACGTAATACTATATAATGTTATACGTTATAACGTAATACTATATAACGTTATACGTTATAACGTAATACTATATAACGTTATACGTTATAACGTAATACTATATAACGTTATACGTTATATGGTGATACTATATAACGTTATAACGTAATACTATATAATGTTATACGTTATAACGTAATACTATATAACGTTATACGTTATAACGTAATACTATATAATGTTATACGTTATAACGTAATACTATATAACGTTATACGTTATAACGTAATACTATATAACGTTATACGATATAACGTAATACTATATAACGTTATACGTTATAACGTAATACTACATAACGTTATACGTTATAACGTAATACTACATAACGTTATACGTTATAACGTAATACTATATAACGTTATACGTTATAACGTAATACTATATAACGTTATACGTTATAACGTAATACTATATAACGTTATACGTTACATGGTGATACTATATAACGTTATACTTTATAACGTAATACTATATAATGTTATACGTTATAACGTAATACTATATAACGTTATACGTTATAACGTAATACTATATAACGTTATACGTTATAACGTAGTACTATATAACGTTATACGTTATAACGTAATATGATATAACGTTATACGTTATAACGTAATACTATATAACGTTATACGTTATAACGTAATATGATATAATGTTATACGTTATAACGTAATACTATATAACGTTATACGTTATAACGTAATACTATATAACGTTATACGTTATACCGTAATACTATATAACGTTATACGTTATAACGTAATACTATATAACGTTATACGTTATAACGTAATACTATATAATGTTATACGTTATAAGGTAATACTATATAACGTTATACGTTATAACGTAATACTATATAACGTTATACGTTATAACGTAATACTATATAACGTTATACGTTACATGGTGATACTATATACCGTTATACGTTATAACGTAATACTATATAACGTTATACGTTATAACGTAATACTATATAACGTTATACGTTATAACGTAATACTATATAACGTTATACGTTATAACGTAATACTATATAATGTTATACGTTATAACGTAATACTATATAACGTTATACGTTATAACGTAATACTATATAACGTTATACGTTATAACGTAATACTATATAACGTTATACGTTACATGGTGATACTATATAACGTTATACGTTATAACGTAATACTATATAACGTTATACGTTATAACGTAATACTATATAACGTTATACGTTATAACGTAATACTATATAACGTTATACGTTATAACGTAATACTATATAACGTTATACGTTATAACGTAATACTATATATCGTTATACGTTATAACGTAATACTATATAACGTTATACGTTATAACGTAATACTATATAACGTTATATGTTATAACGTAATACTATATAACGTTATACGTTATAACGTAATACTATACAACGTTATACGTTATAACGTAATACTATATAACGTTATACGTTATAACGTAATACTATATAACGTTATACGTTATAACGTAATACTATATAACGTTATACGTTATAACTTAATACTATATAACGTTATACGTTATAACGTAATACTATATAACGTTATACGTTATAACGTAATGCTATATAACGTTATACGTTATATGGTGATACTATATAACGTTATAACGTAATACTATATAACGTTATACGTTATAACGTAATACTATATAACGTTATACGTTATAACGTAATACTATATAACGTTATACGTTATAACGTAATACTATATAACGTTATACGTTATAACGTAATACTATATAACGTTATACGTTATAACGTAATGCTATATAACGTTATACGTTATATGGTGATACTATATAACGTTATAACGTAATACTATATAACGTTATACGTTATAACGTAATACTATATATCGTTATACGTTATAACGTAATACTATATAACGTTATACGTTATAACGTAACACTATATAACGTTATACGTTATAACGTAATACTATATAACGTTATACGTTATAACGTAATACTATATAACGTTATACGTTACATGGTGATACTATATAACGTTATACGTTATAACGTAATACTATATAATGTTATACGTTATAACGTAACTCTATATAACGTTATACGTTATAACGTAACTCTATATAACGTTATACGTTATAACTTAATACTATATAACGTTATACGTTATAACGTAATACTATATAACGTTATACGTTATAACGTAATGCTATATAACGTTATACGTTATATGGTGATACTATATAACGTTATAACGTAATACTATATAACGTTATACGTTATAACGTAATACTATATATCGTTATACGTTATAACGTAATACTATATAACGTTATACGTTATAACGTAACACTATATAACGTTATACGTTATAACGTAATACTATATAACGTTATACGTTATAACGTAATACTATATAACGTTATACGTTACATGGTGATACTATATAACGTTATACGTTATAACGTAATACTATATAATGTTATACGTTATAACGTAATACTATATAACGTTATACGTTATAACGTAATACTATATAATGTTATACGTTATAACGTAATACTATATAAAGTTATACGTTATAACGTAATACTATATAACGTTATACGTTATAACGTAATACTATATAACGTTATACGTTACATGGTGATACTATATACCGTTATACGTTATAACGTAATACTATATAACGTTATACGTTATAACGTAATACTATATAACGTTATACGTTATAACGTAATACTATATAATGTTATACGTTATAACGTAATACTATATAACGTTATACGTTATAACGTTATACGTTATAACGTAATACTATATATCGTTATACGTTATAACGTAATACTATATAACGTTATACGTTATAACGTAACACTATATAACGTTATACGGTATAACGTAATACTATATAACGTTATACGTTATAACTTAATACTATATAACGTTATACGTTATAACGTAATACTATATAATGTTATACGTTATAACGTAATACTATATAACGTTATACGTTATAACGTTATACGTTATAACGTAATACTATATATCGTTATACGTTATAACGTAATACTATATAACGTTATACGTTATAACGTAATACTATATAACGTTATACGGTATAACGTAATACTATATAACGTTATACGTTATAACTTAATACTATATAACGTTATACGTTATAACGTAATACTATATAACGTTATACGTTATTACGTAATGCTATATAACGTTATACGTTATATGGTGATACTATATAACGTTATAACGTAATACTATATAACGTTATACGTTATAACGTAATACTATATATCGTTATACGTTATAACGTAATACTATATAACGTTATACGTTATAACGTAACACTATATAACGTTATACGTTATAACGTAATACTATATAACGTTATACGTTATAACGTAATGCTATATAACGTTATACGTTATATGGTGATACTATATAACGTTATAACGTAATACTATATAACGTTATACGTTATAACGTAATACTATATATCGTTATACGTTATAACGTAATACTATATAACGTTATACGTTATAACGTAACACTATATAACGTTATACGTTATAACGTAATACTATATAACGTTATACGTTATAACGTAATACTATATATCGTTATACGTTATAACGTAATACTATATAACGTTATACGTTATAACGTAATACTATATAACGTTATACGTTATAACGTAATACTATATAACGTTATATGTTATAACGTAATACTATATAACGTTATACGTTATAACGTAATACTATATAATGTTATACGTTATAACGTAATACTATATAACGTTATACGTTATAACGTAATACTATATAACGTTATACGGTATAACGTAATACTATATAACGTTATACGTTATAACGTAATACTATATAACGTTATACGTTATATGGTGATACTATATAACGTTATAACGTAATACTATATAACGTTATACGTTATAACTTAATACTATATAACGTTATACGTTATAACGTAATACTATATAACGTTATACGTTATAACGTAATACTATATAACGTTATACGTTATATGGTGATACTATATAACGTTATAACGTAATACTATATAATGTTATACGTTATAACGTAATACTATGTAACGTTATATGTTATAACGTAATACTATATAACGTTATACGTTATAACGTAATACTACATAACGTTATACGTTATAACGTAATACTATATAACGTTATACGTTATAACGTAATACTATATAATGTTATACGTTATAACGTAATACTATATAACGTTATACGTTATAACGTAATACTATATAACGTTATACGTTATAACGTAATACTATATAACGTTATACGTTACATGGTGATACTATATACCGTTATACGTTATAACGTAATACTATATAACGTTATACGTTATAACGTAATACTATATAACGTTATACGTTATAACGTAATACTATATAACGTTATACGTTATAACGTAATACTATATATCGTTATACGTTATAACGTAATACTATATAACGTTATACGTTATAACGTAATACTATATAACGTTATATGTTATAACGTAATACTATATAACGTTATACGTTATAACGTAATACTATATAACGTTATACGTTATAACGTAATATGATATAATGTTATACGTTATAACGTAATACTATATAACGTTATACGTTTATAACGTAGTACTATATAACGTTATACGTTATAACGTAATACCATATAACGTTATACGTTATATGGTGATACTATATAACCTTATAACGTAATACTATATAACGTTATACGTTATAACTTAATACTATATAACGTTATACGTTATAACGTAATACTATATAACGTTATATGTTATAACGTAATACTATATAACGTTATACGTTATATGGTGATACTATATAACGTTATAACGTAATACTATATAATGTTATACGTTATAACGTAATACTATATAACGTTATACGTTATAACGTAATACTATATAACGTTATACGTTATAACGTAATACTACATAACGTTATACGTTATAACGTAATACTATATAACGTTATACGTTATAACGTAATACTATATAACGTTATACGTTATAACGTAATACTATATAACGTTATACGTTATAACGTAATACTATATAACGTTATACGTTACATGGTGATACTATATAACGTTATACGTTATAACGTAATACTATATAACGTTATACGTTATAACGTAATACTATATAACGTTATACGTTATAACGTAATACTATATATCGTTATACGTTATAACGTAATACTATATAACGTTATACGTTATAACGTAATACTATATAACGTTATACGTTATAACGTAATACTATATAACGTTATACGTTATAACGTAATACTATATAACGTTATACGTTATAACGTAATACTATATAACGTTATACGTTATAACGTAATACTATATAACGTTATACGTTATAACGTAATATGATATAATGTTATACGTTATAACGTAATACTATATAACGTTATACGTTATAACGTAATACTATATAACGTTATACGTTATAACGTAATACTATATAACGTTATACGTTATAACGTAATACTATATAACGTTATACGTTATAACGTAATACTATATAATGTTATACGTTATAAGGTAATACTATATAACGTTATACGTTATAACGTAATACTATATAACGTTATACGTTATAACGTAATACTATATAACGTTATACGTTACATGGTGATACTATATACCGTTATACGTTATAACGTAATACTATATAACGTTATACGTTATAACGTAATACTATATAACGTTATACGTTATAACGTAATACTATATAACGTTATACGTTATAACGTAATACTATATAATGTTATACGTTATAACGTAATACTATATAACGTTATACATTATAACGTAATACTATATAACGTTATACGTTATAACGTAATACTATATAACGTTATACGTTACATGGTGATACTATATAACGTTATACGTTATAACGTAATACTATATAACGTTATACGTTATAACGTAATACTATATAACGTTATACGTTATAACGTAATACTATATAACGTTATACGTTATAACGTAATACTATATAACGTTATACGTTATAACGTAATACTATATAACGTTATACGTTATAACGTAATACTATATAACGTTATACGTTATAACGTAATACTATATAACGCTATACGTTATAACGTAATACTACATAACGTTATACGTTATAACGTAATACTATATAACGTTATACGTTATAACGTAATACTATATAAAGTTATACGTTATAACGTAATACTATATAACGTTATACGTTATAACGTAATACTATATAACGTTATACGTTATAACGTAATACTACATAACGTTATACGTTATAACGTAATACTATATAACGTTATACGTTATAACGTAATGCTATATAACGTTATACGTTATAACGTAATACTATATAACGTTATACGTTATAACGTAATACTATATAACGTTATACCTTATAACGTAATACTATATAACGCTATACGTTATAACGCAATACTACATAACGTTATACGTTATAACGTAATACTATATAACGTTATACGTTATAACGTAATACTATATAATGTTATACGTTATAACGTAATACTATATAACGTTATACTTTATAACGTAATACTATATAACGTTATACGTTATAACGTAATACTATATAACGTTATACGTTATATGGTGATACTATATAACGTTATAACGTAATACTATATAACGTTATACGTTATAACGTAATACTATATAACGTTATACGTTATAACGTAATACTATATAACGTTATACGTTACATGGTGATACTATATACCGTTATACGTTATAACGTAATACTATATAACGTTATACGTTATAACGTAATACTATGTAACGTTATACGTTATAACGTAATACTATATAACGTTATACGTTATAACGTAATACTATATAACGTTATACGTTGTAACGTAATACTATATAACGTTATACGTTACATGGTGATACTATATACCGTTATACGTTATAACGTAATACTATATAACGTTATACGTTATAACGTAATACTATATAACGTTATACGTTATAACGTAATACTATATAACGTTATACGTTATAACGTAATACTATATAATGTTATACGTTATAACGTAATACTATATAACGTTATACGTTATAACGTAATACTATATAACGTTATACGTTATAACGTAATACTATATAACGTTATACGTTACATGGTGATACTATATAACGTTATACGTTATAACGTAATACTATATAACGTTATACGTTATAACGTAATACTATATAACGTTATACGTTATAACGTAAAACTATATAACGTTATACGTTATAACGTAATACTATATAACGTTATACGTTATAACGTAATACTATATAACGTTATACGTTATAACGTAATACTATATATCGTTATACGTTATAACGTAATACTATATAACGTTATACGTTATAACGTAATACTATATAACGTTATATGTTATAACGTAATACTATATAACGTTATACGTTATAACGTAATACTATATAACGTTATACGTTATAACGTAATACTATATAACGTTATACGTTATAACGTAATACTATATAACGTTATACGTTATAACTTAATACTATATAACGTTATACGTTATAACGTAATACTATATAACGTTATACGTTATAACGTAATACTATATAACGTTATACGGTATAACGTAATACTATATAACGTTATACGTTATAACGTAATACTATATAACGTTATACGTTATATGGTGATACTATATAACGTTATAACGTAATACTATATAACGTTATACGTTATAACTTAATACTATATAACGTTATACGTTATAACGTAATACTATATAACGTTATACGTTATAACGTAATACTATATAACGTTATACGTTATATGGTGATACTATATAACGTTATAACGTAATACTATATAATGTTATACGTTATAACGTAATACTATATAACGTTATATGTTATAACGTAATACTATATAACGTTATACGTTATAACGTAATACTACATAACGTTATACGTTATAACGTAATACTATATAACGTTATACGTTATAACGTAATACTATATAATGTTATACGTTATAACGTAATACTATATAACGTTATACGTTATAACGTAATACTATATAACGTTATACGTTATAACGTAATACTATATAACGTTATACGTTACATGGTGATACTATATACCGTTATACGTTATAACGTAATACTATATAACGTTATACGTTATAACGTAATACTATATAACGTTATACGTTATAACGTAATACTATATAACGTTATACGTTATAACGTAATACTATATATCGTTATACGTTATAACGTAATACTATATAACGTTATACGTTATAACGTAATACTATATAACGTTATATGTTATAACGTAATACTATATAACGTTATACGTTATAACGTAATACTATATAACGTTATACGTTATAACGTAATATGATATAATGTTATACGTTATAACGTAATACTATATAACGTTATACGTTATAACGTAATACTATATAACGTTATACGTTATAACGTAATACCATATAACGTTATACGTTATATGGTGATACTATATAACCTTATAACGTAATACTATATAACGTTATACGTTATAACTTAATACTATATAACGTTATACGTTATAACGTAATACTATATAACGTTATATGTTATAACGTAATACTATATAACGTTATACGTTATATGGTGATACTATATAACGTTATAACGTAATACTATATAATGTTATACGTTATAACGTAATACTATATAACGTTATACGTTATAACGTAATACTATATAACGTTATACGTTATAACGTAATACTACATAATGTTATACGTTATAACGTAATACTATATAACGTTATACGTTATAACGTAATACTATATAACGTTATACGTTATAACGTAATACTATATAACGTTATACGTTACATGGTGATACTATATAACGTTATACGTTATAACGTAATACTATATAACGTTATACGTTATAACGTAATACTATATAACGTTATACGTTATAACGTAATACTATATAACGTTATACGTTATAACGTAATACTATATATCGTTATACGTTATAACGTAATACTATATAACGTTATACGTTATAACGTAATACTATATAACGTTATACGTTATAACGTAATACTATATAACGTTATACGTTATAACGTAATACTATATAACGTTATACGTTATAACGTAATACTATATAACGTTATACGTTATAACGTAATATGATATAATGTTATACGTTATAACGTAATACTATATAACGTTATACGTTATAACGTAATACTATATAACGTTATACGTTATAACGTAATACTATATAACGTTATACGTTATAGCGTAATACTATATAACGTTATACGTTATAACTTAATACTATATAACGTTTTACGTTATAACGTAATACTATATAACGTTATACGTTATAACGTAATACTATATAACGTTATACGTTATATGGTGATACTATATAACGTTATAACGTAATACTATATAACGTTATACGTTATAACGTAATACTATATAACGTTATACGGTATAACGTAATACTATATAACGTTATACGTCATAACGTAATACTATATAACGTTATACGTTATAACGTAATACAATATATCGTTATACGTTATAACGTAATACTATATAACGTTATACGTTATAACGTATCACTATATAACGTTATACGTTATAACGTAATACTATATAACGTTATACGTTATAACGTAATACTATATAACGTTATACGTTACATGGTGATACTATATAACGTTATACGTTATAACGTAATACTATATAATGTTATACGTTATAACGTAATACTATATAACGTTATACGTCATAACGTAATACTATATAACGTTATACGTTATAACGTTATACGTTATAACGTTATACGTTATAACGTAATACTATATAACGTTATACGTTATAACGTAATACTATATAACGTTATACGTTATAACGTAATACTATATAACGTTATACGTTACATGGTGATACTATATAACGTTATACGTTATAACGTAATACTATATAATGTTATACGTTATAACGTAATACTATATAACGTTATACGTCATAACGTAATACTATATAACGTTATACGTTATAACGTAATACTATATAACGTTATACGTTATAACGTAATACTATATAACGTTATACGTTATAACGTAATACTATATAACGTTATACGTTATAACGTAATATGATATAATGTTATACGTTATAACGTAATACTATATAACGTTATACGTTATAACGTAATACTATATAACGTTATACGTTATAACGTAATACTATATAACGTTATACGTTATAACGTAATACTATATAACGTTATACGTTATAACTTAATACTATATAACGTTATACGTTATAACGTAATACTATATAACGTTATACGTTATAACGTAATACTATATAACGTTATACGTTATATGGTGATACTATATAACGTTATAACGTAATACTATATAACGTTATACGTTATAACGTAATACTATATAACGTTATACGGTATAACGTAATACTATATAACGTTATACGTCATAACGTAATACTATATAACGTTATACGTTATAACGTAATACTATATATCGTTATACGTTATAACGTAATACTATATAACGTTATACGTTATAACGTATCACTATATAACGTTATACGTTATAACGTAATACTATATAACGTTATACGTTATAACGTAATACTATATAACGTTATACGTTACATGGTGATACTATATAACGTTATACGTTATAACGTAATACTATATAATGTTATACGTTATAACGTAATACTATATAACGTTATACGTCATAACGTAATACTATATAACGTTATACGTTATAACGTTATACGTTATAACGTAATACTATATAACGTTATACGTTATAACGTAATACTATATAACGTTATACGTTATAACGTAATACTATATAACGTTATACGTTACATGGTGATACTATATAACGTTATACGTTATAACGTAATACTATATAATGTTATACGTTATAACGTAATACTATATAACGTTATACGTCATAACGTAATACTATATAACGTTATACGTTATAACGTAATACTATATAACGTTATACGTTATAACGTAATACTATATAACGTTATACGTTATAACGTAATACTATATAACGTTATACGTTACATGGTGATACTATATAACGTTATACGTTATAACGTAATACTATATAATGTTATACGTTATAACGTAATACTATATAACGTTATACGTCATAACGTAATACTATATAACGTTATACGTTATAACGTAATACTATATATCGTTATACGTTATAACGTAATACTATATAACGTTATACGTTATAACGTAATACTATATAACGTTATACGTTATATGGTGATACTATATAACGTTATAACGTAATACTATATAACGTTATACGTTATAACTTAATACTATATAACGTTATACGTTATAACGTAATACTATATAACGTTATACGTTATAACGTAATACTATATAACGTTATACGTTATATGGTGATACTATATAACGTTATAACGTAATACTATATAATGTTATACGTTATAACGTAATACTATATAACGTTATATGTTATAACGTAATACTATATAACGTTATACGTTATAACGTAATACTACATAACGTTATACGTTATAACGTAATACTATATAACGTTATACGTTATAACGTAATACTATATAACGTTATACGTTATAACGTAATACTATATAACGTTATACGTTATAACGTAATACTATATAACGTTATACGTTATAACGTAATACTATATAACGTTATACGTTATAACGTAATGCTATATATCGTTATACGTTATAACGTAATACTATATATCGTTATACGTTATAACGTAATACTATATAACGTTATACGTTATAACGTAATACTATATAACGTTATACGTTATAACGTAATACTATATAACGTTATACGTTATAACGTAATACTATATAACGTTATACGTTATAACGTAATACTATATAACGTTATACGTTATAACGTAATACTATATAACGTTATACGTTATAACGTAATACTATATAACGTTATACGTTATAACGTAATACTATATAACGTTATACGTTATAACGTAATATGATATAATGTTATACGTTATAACGTAATACTATATAACGTTATACGTTATAACGTAATACTATATAACGTTATACGTTATAACGTAATACTATATAACGTTATACGTTATAACGTAATACTATATAACGTTATACGTTATAACGTAATACTATATAATGTTATACGTTATAAGGTAATACTATATAACGTTATACGTTATAACGTAATACTATATAACGTTATACGTTATAACGTAATACTATATAACGTTATACGTTATAACGTAATACTATATAACGTTATACGTTATAACGTAATACTATATAACGTTATACGTTATAACGTAATACTATATAACGATATACGTTATAACGTAATGCTATATAACGATATACGTTATAACGTAATGCTATATAACGTTATACGTTATAACGTAATACTATATAACGTTATACGTTATAACGTAATACTATATAACGTTATACCTTATAACGTAATACTATATAACGCTATACGTTATAACGTAATACTACATAACGTTATACGTTATAACGTAATACTATATAACGTTATACGTTATAACGTAATACTATATAACGTTATACGTTATAACGTAATGCTATATAACGTTATACGTTATATGGTGATACTATATAACGTTATAACGTAATACTATATAACGTTATACGTTATAACGTAATACTATATAACGTTATACGGTATAACGTAATACTATATAACGTTATACGTCATAACGTAATACTATATAACGTTATACGTTATAACGTAATACTATATAACGTTATACGTTACATGGTGATACTATATAACGTTATACGTTATAACGTAATACTATATAATGTTATACGTTATAACGTAATACTATATAACGTTATACGTTATAACGTAATACTATATAACGTTATACGTTATAACGTAATACTACATAACGTTATACGTTATAACGTAATACTATATAACGTTATACGTTTTAACGTAATACTATATAATGTTATACGTTATAACGTAATACTATATAAAGTTATACGTTATAACGTAATACTATATAACGTTATACGTTATAACGTAATACTATATAACGTTATACGTTACATGGTGATACTATATACCGTTATACGTTATAACGTAATACTATATAACGTTATACGTTATAACGTAATACTATATAACGTTATACGTTATAACGTAATACTATATAATGTTATACGTTATAACGTAATACTATATAACGTTATACGTTATAACGTTATACGTTATAACGTAATACTATATATCGTTATACGTTATAACGTAATACTATATAACGTTATACGTTATAACGTAACACTATATAACGTTATACGTTATAACGTAATACTATATAACGTTATACGTTATAACGTAATACTATATAACGTTATACGTTACATGGTGATACTATATAACGTTATACGTTATAACGTAATACTATATAATGTTATACGTTATAACGTAATACTATATAACGTTATACGTTATAACGTAATACTACATAACGTTATACGTTATAACGTAATACTACATAACGTTATACGTTATAACGTAATACTATATAACGTTATACGTTATAACGTAATACTATATAATGTTATACGTTATAACGTAATACTATATAACGTTATACGTTATAACGTAATACTATATAACGTTATACGGTATAACGTAATACTATATAACGTTATACGTTATAACGTAATACTATATAACGTTATACGTTATATGGTGATACTATATAACGTTATAACGTAATACTATATAACGTTATACGTTATAACTTAATACTATATAACGTTATACGTTATAACGTAATACTATATAACGTTATACGTTATAACGTTATACTATATAACGTTATACGTTATATGGTGATACTATATAACGTTATAACGTAATACTATATAATGTTATACGTTATAACGTAATACTATATAACGTTATATGTTATAACGTAATACTATATAACGTTATACGTTATAACGTAATACTACATAACGTTATACGTTATAACGTAATACTATATAACGTTATACGTTATAACGTAATACTATATAACGTTATACGTTATAACGTAATACTATATATCGTTATACGTTATAACGTAATACTATATAACGTTATACGTTATAACGTAATACTATATAACGTTATATGTTATAACGTAATACTATATAACGTTATACGTTATAACGTAATACTATATAACGTTATACGTTATAACGTAATATGATATAATGTTATACGTTATAACGTAATACTATATAACGTTATACGTTATAACGTAATACTATATAACGTTATACGTTATAACGTAATACCATATAACGTTATACGTTATATGGTGATACTATATAACCTTATAACGTAATACTATATAACGTTATACGTTATAACTTAATACTATATAACGTTATACGTTATAACGTAATACTATATAACGTTATATGTTATAACGTAATACTATATAACGTTATACGTTATATGGTGATACTATATAACGTTATAACGTAATACTATATAATGTTATACGTTATAACGTAATACTATATAACGTTATACGTTATAACGTAATACTATATAACGTTATACGTTATAACGTAATACTACATAACGTTATACGTTATAACGTAATACTATATAACGTTATACGTTATAACGTAATACTATATAACGTTATACGTTATAACGTAATACTATATAATGTTATACGTTATAACGTAATACTATATAACGTTATACGTTATAACGTAATACTATATAGCGTTATACGTTATAACGTAATACTATATAACGTTATACGTTACATGGTGATACTATATAACGTTATACGTTATAACGTAATACTATATAACGTTATACGTTATAACGTAATACTATATAACGTTATGCGTTATAACGTAATACTATATATCGTTATACGTTATAACGTAATACTATATAACGTTATACGTTATAACGTAATACTATATAACGTTATACGTTATAACGTAATACTATATAACGTTATACGTTATAACGTAGTACTATATAACGTTATACGTTATAACGTAATACTATATAACGTTATACGTTATAACGTAATATGATATAATGTTATACGTTATAACGTAATACTATATAACGTTATACGTTATAACGTAATACTATATAACGTTATACGTTATAACGTAATACTATATAACGTTATACGTTATAACGTAATACTATATAACGTTATACGTTATAACTTAATACTATATAACGTTATACGTTATAACGTAATACTATATAACGTTATACGTTATAACGTAATACTATATAACGTTATACGTTATATGGTGATACTATATAACGTTATAACGTAATACTATATAACGTTATACGTTATAACGTAATACTATATAACGTTATACGGTATAACGTAATACTATATAACGTTATACGTCATAACGTAATACTATATAACGTTATACGTTATAACGTAATACTATATATCGTTATACGTTATAACGTAATACTATATAACGTTATACGTTATAACGTATCACTATATAACGTTATACGTTATAACGTAATACTATATAACGTTATACGTTATAACGTAATACTATATAACGTTATACGTTACATGGTGATACTATATAACGTTATACGTTATAACGTAATACTATATAATGTTATACGTTATAACGTAATACTATATAACGTTATACGTTATAACGTAATACTATATAACGTTATACGTTATAACGTAATACTACATAACGTTATACGTTATAACGTAATACTATATAACGTTATACGTTATAACGTAACACTATATAATGTTATACGTTATAACGTAATACTATATAACGTTATACGTTATAACGTAATACTATATAACGTTATACGTTATAACGTAATACTATATAACGTTATACGTTACATGGTGATACTATATACCGTTATACGTTATAACGTAATACTATATAACGTTATACGTTATAACGTAATACTATATAACGTTATACGTTATAACGTAATACTATATAATGTTATACGTTATAACGTAATACTATATAACGTTATACGTTATAACGTTTACGTTAAACGTAATACTATATAACGTTATACGTTATAACGTAATACTATATAACGTTATACGTTATAACGTAATACTATATAACGTTATACGTTACATGGTGATACTATATAACGTTATACGTTATAACGTAATACTATATAATGTTATACGTATAACGTAATACTATACAACGTTATACGTCATAACGTAATACTATATAACGTTATACGTTATAACGTAATACTATATAACGTTATACGTTATAACGTAATACTATATAACGTTATACGTTATAACGTAATACTATATAACGTTATACGTTACATGGTGATACTATATAACGTTATACGTTATAACGTAATACTATATAATGTTATACGTTATAACGTAATACTATATAACGTTATACGTCATAACGTAATACTATATAACGTTATACGTTATAACGTAATACTATATATCGTTATACGTTATAACGTAATACTATATAACGTTATACGTTATAACGTAATACTATATAACGTTATACGTTATATGGTGATACTATATAACGTTATAACGTAATACTATATAACGTTATACGTTATAACTTAATACTATATAACGTTATACGTTATAACGTAATACTTTATAACGTTATACGTTATAACGTAATACTATATAACGTTATACGTTATATGGTGATACTATATAACGTTATAACGTAATACTATTTAATGTTATACGTTATAACGTAATACTATATAACGTTATATGTTATAACGTAATACTATATAACGTTATACGTTATAACGTAATACTACATAACGTTATACGTTATAACGTAATACTATATAACGTTATACGTTATAACGTAATACTATATAATGTTATACGTTATAACGTAATACTATATAACGTTATACGTTATAACGTAATACTATATAACGTTATACGTTATAACGTAATACTATATAACGTTATACGTTACATGGTGATACTATATACCGTTATACGTTATAACGTAATACTATATAACGTTATACGTTATAACGTAATACTATATAACGTTATACGTTATATCGTAATACTATATAACGTTATACGTTATAACGTAATACTATATATCGTTATACGTTATAACGTAATACTATATAACGTCATACGTTATAACGTAATACTATATAACGTTATATGTTATAACGTAATACTATATAACGTTATACGTTATAACGTAATACTATATAACGTTATACGTTATAACGTAATATGATATAATGTTATACGTTATAACGTAATACTATATAACGTTATACGTTATAACGTAATACTATATAACGTTATACGTTATAAAGTAATACCATATAACGTTATACGTTATATGGTGATACTATATAACGTTATAACGTAATACTATATAACGTTATACGTTATAACTTAATACTATATAACGTTATACGTTATAACGTAATACTATATAACGTATATGTTATAACGTAATACTATATAACGTTATACGTTATATGGTGATACTATATAACGTTATAACGTAATACTATATAATGTTATACGTTATAACGTAATACTATATAACGTTATACGTTATAACGTAATACTATATAACGTTATACGTTATAACGTTATACTACATAACGTTATACGTTATAACGTAATACTATATAACGTTATACGTTATAACGTAATACTATATAACGTTATACGTTATAACGTAATACGTTATAACGTAATACTATATAATGTTATACGTTATAACGTAATACTATATAACGTTATACGTTATAACGTAATACTATATAACGTTATACGTTATAACGTAATACTATATAACGTTATACGTTACATGGTGATACTATATAACGTTATACGTTATAACGTAATACTATATAACGTTATACGTTATAACGTAATACTATATAACGTTATACGTTATAACGTAATACTATATAACGTTATACGTTATAACGTAATACTATATAACGTTATACGTTATAACGTAATACTATATATCGTTATACGTTATAACGTAATACTATATAACGTTATACGTTATAACGTAATACTATATAACGTTATATGTTATACGTAATACTATATAACGTTATACGTTATAACGTAATACTATATAACGTTATACGTTATAACGTAATACTATATAACGTTATACGTTATAACGTAATAGGATATAATGTTATACGTTATAACGTAATACTATATAACGTTATACGTTATAACTTAATACTATATAACGTTATACGTTATAAACGTAATACTATATAATGTTATACGTTATAACGTAATACTATATAACGTTATACGTTATAACTTAATACTATATAACGTTATACGTTATAACGTAATACTATATAACGTTATACGTTATAACTTAATACTATATAACGTTATACGTTATAACGTAATACTATATAACGTTATATGTTATAACGTAATACTATATAACGTTATACGTTATATGGTGATACTATATAACGTTATAACGTAATACTATATAATGTTATACGTTATAACGTAATACTATATAACGTTATACGTTATAACGTAATACTATATAACGTTATACGTTATAACGTAATACTACATAACGTTATACGTTATAACGTAATACTATATAACGTTATACGTTATAACGTAATACTATATAACGTTATACGTTATAACGTAATACTATATAATGTTATACGTTATAACGTAATACTATATAACGTTATACGTTATAACGTAATACTATATAACGTTATACGTTATAACGTAATACTATATAACGTTATACGTTACATGGTGATACTATATAACGTTATACGTTATAACGTAATACTATATAACGTTATACGTTATAACGTAATACTATATAACGTTATACGTTATAACGTAATACTATATAACGTTATACGTTATAACGTAATACTATATATCGTTATACGTTATAACGTAATACTATATAACGTTATACGTTATAACGTAATACTATATAACGTTATACGTTATATGGTGATACTATATAACGTTATAACGTAATACTATATAACGTTATACGTTATAACGTAATACTATATAACGTTATACGGTATAACGTAATACTATATAACGTTATACGTCATAACGTAATACTATATAACGTTATACGTTATAACGTAATACTATATATCGTTATACGTTATAACGTAATACTATATAACGTTATACGTTATAACGTATCACTATATAACGTTACACGTTATAACGTAATACTATATAACATTATACGTTATAACGTAATACTATATAACGTTATACGTTACATGGTGATACTATATAACGTTATACGTTATAACGTAATACTATATAATGTTATACGTTATAACGTAATACTATATAACGTAATACTATATAACGTTATACGTTATAACGTAATACTATATAACGTTATACGTTATAACGTAATACTACATAACGTTATACGTTATAACGTAATACCATATAACGTTATACGTTATAACGTAATACTATATAATGTTATACGTTATAACGTAATACTATATAACGTTATACGTTATAACGTAATACTATATAACGTTATACGTTATAACGTAATACTATATAACGTTATACGTTACATGGTGATACTAATATACCGTTATACGTTATAACGTAATACTATATAACGTTATACGTTATAACGTAATACTATATAACGTTATACGTTATAACGTAATACTATATAATGTTATACGTTATAACGTAATACTATATAACGTTATACGTTATAACGTTATACGTTATAACGTAATACTATATAACGTTATACGTTATAACGTAATACTATATAACGTTATACGTTATAACGTAATACTATATAACGTTATACGTTACATGGTGATACTATATAACGTTATACGTTATAACGTAATACTATATAATGTTATACGTTATAACGTAATACTATATAAGGTTATACGTCATAACGTAATACCATATAACGTTATACGTTATAACGTAATACTATATATCGTTATACGTTATAACGTAATACTATATAACGTTATACGTTATAACGTAACACTATATAACGTTATACGTTATAACGTAATACTATGTAACGTTATACGTTATAACGTAATACTATATAACGTTATACGTTACATGGTGATACTATATAACGTTATACGTTATAACGTAATACTATATAATGTTATACGTTATAACGTAATACTATATAACGTTATACGTTATAACGTAATACTATATAACGTTATACGTTATAACGTAATACTATATAACGTTATACGTTACATGGTGATACTATATAACGTTATACGTTATAACGTCATATGATATAATGTTATACGTTATAACGTAATACTATATAACGTTATACGTTATAACGTAATACTATATAACGTTATACGTTATAACGTAATACTATATAACGTTATACGTTATAACGTAATACTATATAACGTTATACGTTATAACTTAATACTATATAACGTTATACGTTATAACGTAATACTATATAACGTTATACGTTATAACGTAATACTATATAACGTTATACGTTATATGGTGATACTATATAACGTTATAACGTAATACTATATAACGTTATACGTTATAACGTAATACTATATAACGTTATACGGGTATAACGTAATACTATATAACGTTATACGTCATAACGTAATACTATATAACGTTATACGTTATAACGTAATACTATATATCGTTATACGTTATAACGTAATACTATATAACGTTATACGTTATAACGTATCACTATATAACGTTATACGTTATAACGTAATACTATATAACGTTATACGTTATAACGTAATACTATATAACGTTATACGTTACATGGTGATACTATATAACGTTATACGTTATAACGTAATACTATATAATGTTATACGTTATAACGTAATACTATATAACGTTATACGTTATAACGTAATACTATATAACGTTATACGTTATAACGTAATACTACATAACGTTATACGTTATAACGTAATACTATATAACGTTATACGTTATAACGTAATACTATATAATGTTATACGTTATAACGTAATACTATATAACGTTATACGTTATAACGTAATACTATATAACGTTATATGTTATAACGTAATACTATATAACGTTATACGTTATAACGTAATAGGATATAACGTTATACGTTATAACGTAATACTATATAACGTTATACGTTATAACGTAATACTATATAACGTTATACGTTATAACGTAATACTATATAACGTTATACGTTATAACGTAATACTATATAACGTTATACGTTATAACGTAATACTATATAATGTTATACGTTATAACGTAATACTATATAACGTTATACGTTATAACTTAATACTATATAACGTTATACGTTATAACGTAATACTATATAACGTTATACGTTATAACTTAATACTATATAACGTTATACGTTATAACGTAATACTATATAACGTTATATGTTATAACGTAATACTATATAACGTTATACGTTATATGGTGATACTATATAACGTTATAACGTAATACTATATAATGTTATACGTTATAACGTAATACTATATAACGTTATACGTTATAACGTAATACTATATAACGTTTATACGTTATAACGTAATACTACATAACGTTATACGTTATAACGTAATACTATATAACGTTATACGTTATAACGTAATACTATATAACGTTATACGTTATAACGTAATACTATATAATGTTATACGTTATAACGTAATACTATATAACGTTTATACGTTATAACGTAATACTATATAACGTTATACGTTATAACGTAATACTATATAACGTTATACGTTATAACGTAATACTATATAACGTTATACGTTACATGGTGAATACTATATAACGTTATACGTTATAACGTAATACTATATAACGTTATACGTTATAACGTAATACTATATAACGTTATACGTTATAACGTAATACTATATAACGTTATACGTTATAACGTAATACTATATATCGTTATACGTTATAACGTAATACTATATAACGTTATACGTTATAACGTAATACTATATAACGTTATATGTTATAACGTAATACTATATAACGTTATACGTTATAACGTAATACTATATAACGTTATACGTTATAACGTAATACTATATAACGTTATACGTTATAACGTAATATGATATAATGTTATACGTTATAACGTAATACTATATAACGTTATACGTTATAACGTAATACTATATAACGTTATATGTTATAACGTAATACTATATAACGTTATACGTTATAACGTAATACTATATAACGTTATACGTTATAACTTAATACTATATAACGTTATACGTTATAACGTAATACTATATAACGTTATACGTTATAACGTAATACTATATAACGTTATACGTTATATGGTGATACTATATAACGTTATAACGTAATACTATATAACGTTATACGTTATAACGTAATACTATATAACGTTATACGGTATAACGTAATACTATATAACGTTATACGTCATAACGTAATACTATATAACGTTATACGTTATAACGTAATACTATATATCGTTATACGTTATAACGTAATACTATATAACGTTATACGTTATAACGTATCACTATATAACGTTACACGTTATAACGTAATACTATATAACATTATACGTTATAACGTATAACGTATATAGTATACGTTACCATGGTATACGTATATAACGTTATTACGTTATAACGTATAATGTTATATAGTATTACGTTATAACGTGTAACGTTATATAGTGATACGTTATAACGTATAACGTTATATAGTATTACGTTATAACGTATAACGATATATAGTATTACGTTATAACGTATAACGTTATATAGTATTACGTTATGACGTATAACGTTATATAGTATTACGTTATACCGTATAACGTTATATAGTATTACGTTATAACGTATAACGTTATATAGTATTACGTTATAACGTTATATAGTATCACCATATAACGTATAACGTTATATAGTATTACGTTATAACGTATAACGTTATATAGTATTACGTTATAACGTATAACGTTATATAGTATTAAGTTATAACGTATAACGTTATATAGTATTACGTTATAACGTATAACGTTATATAGTATTACGTTATAACATATAACGTTATATAGTATTACGTTATAACGTATAACGTTATATAGTATTACGTTATAACGTATAACATTATATCATATTACGTTATAACGTATAACGTTATATAGTATTACGTTATAACGTATAACGTTATATAGTATTACGTTATAACGTATAACGTTATATAGTATTACGTTATAACATATAACGTTATATAGTATTACGTTATAACGTATAACGTTATATAGTATTACGTTATAACGTATAACGATATATAGTATTACGTTATAACGTATAACGTTATATAGTATTACGTTATAACGTATAACGTTATATAGTATTACGTTATAACGTATAACGTTATATAGTATTACGTTATAACGTATAACGTTATATAGTATCACCATGTAACGTATAACGTTATATAGTATTACGTTATAACGTATAACGTTATATAGTATTACGTTATAACGTATAACGTTATATAGTATTACGTTATAACGTATAACGTTATATAGTATTACGTTATAACGTATAACATTATATAGTATTACGTTATAACGTATAACGTTATATAGTATTACGTTATAACGTATAACGTTATATAGTATTACGTTATAACGTATAACGTTATGTAGTATTACGTTATAACGTATAACGTTATATAGTATTACGTTATAACGTATAACGTTATATAGTATTACGTTATAACGTATAACATTATATAGTATTACGTTATAACGTTATATAGTATCACCATATAACGTTATAACGTTATATAGTATTACGTTATAACATATAACGTTATATAGTATTACGTTATAACGTATAACGTTATATAGTATTAAGTTATAACGTATAACGTTATATAGTATTACGTTATAACGTATAACGTTATATAGTATTAAGTTATAACGTATAACGTTATATAGTATTACGTTATAACGTATAACATTATATAGTATTACGTTATAACGTATAACGTTATATAGTATTACGTTATAACGTATAACGTTATATAGTATTACGTTATAACGTATAACGTTATATAGTATTACGTTATAACGTATAACGTTATATAGTATTACGTTATAACGTATAACGTTATATCCTATTACGTTATAACGTATAACGTTATATAGTATTACGTTATAACATATAACGTTATATAGTATTACGTTATAACGTATAACGTTATATAGTATTACGTTATAACGTATAACATTATATAGTATTACGTTATAACGTATAACGTTATATAGTATTACGTTATAACGTATAACGTTATGTAGTATTACGTTATAACGTATAACGTTATATAGTATTACGTTATAACGTATAACGTTATATAGTATTACGTTATAACGTATAACATTATATAGTATTACGTTATAACGTATAACGTTATATAGTATCACCATGTAACGTATAACGTTATATAGTATTACGTTATAACGTATAACGTTATATAGTATTACGTTATAACGTATAACGTTATATAGTGATACGTTATAACGTATAACGTTATATAGTATTACGTTATAACGTATAACGATATATAGTATTACGTTATAACGTATAACGTTATATAGTATTACGTTATGACGTATAACGTTATATAGTATTACGTTATACCGTATAACGTTATATAGTATTACGTTATAACGTATAACGTTATATAGTATTACGTTATAACGTTATATAGTATCACCATATAACGTATAACGTTATATAGTATTACGTTATAACGTATAACGTTATATAGTATTACGTTATAACGTATAACGTTATATAGTATTAAGTTATAACGTATAACGTTATATAGTATTACGTTATAACGTATAACGTTATATAGTATTACGTTATAACGTATAACGTTATATAGTATTACGTTATAACGTATAACGTTATATAGTATTACGTTATAACGTATAACATTATATCATATGACGTTATAACGTATAACGTTATATAGTATCACCATGTAACGTATAACGTTATATAGTATTACGTTATAACGTATAACGTTATATAGTATTACGTTATAACGTATAACGTTATATAGTATTACGTTATAACGTATAACATTATATAGTATTACGTTATAACGTATAACGTTATATAGTATCACCATGTAACGTATAACGTTATATAGTATTACGTTATAACGTATAACGTTTACATAGTATTACGTTATAACGTATAACGTTATATAGTGTTACGTTATAACGTATAACGTTATATAGTATTACGTTATAACGTATAACGATATATAGTATTACGTTATAACGTATAACGTTATATGGTATTACGTTATGACGTATAACCTTATATAGTATTACGTTATAACGTATAACATTATATAGTATTACGTTATAACGTATAACGTTATATAGTATCACCATGTAACGTATAACGTTATATAGTATTACGTTATAACGTATAACGTTATATAGTATTACGTTATAACGTATAACGTTATATAGTATTACGTTATAACGTATAACGTTATAACGTATAACGTTATATAGTATTACGTTATAACGTATAACATTATATAGTATTACGTTATAACGTATAACGTTATATAGTATTACGTTATAACGTATAACGTTATATAGTATTACGTTATAACGTATAACGGTATATAGTATCACCATGTAACGTATAACGTTATATAGTATTACGTTATAACGTATAACGTTATATAGTATTACGTTATAACGTATAACGTTATATAGTATTACGTTATAACGTATAACATTATATAGTATTACGTTATAACGTATAACGTTATATGGTATTACGTTATAACGTATAACGTTATGTAGTATTACGTTATAACGTATAACGTTATATAGTATTACGTTATAACGTATAACGTTATATAGTATTACGTTATATAGTATTACGTTATAACGTATAACATTATATAGTATTACGTTATAACGTATAACGTTATATAGTATCACCATGTAACGTATAACGTTATATAGTATTACGTTATAACGTATAATGTTATATAGTATTACGTTATAACGTGTAACGTTATATAGTGATACGTTATAACGTATAACGTTATATAGTATTACGTTATAACGTATAACGATATATAGTAATTACGTTATAACGTATAACGTTATATAGTATTACGTTATGACGTATAACGTTATATAGTATTACGTTATACCGTATAACGTTATATAGTATTACGTTATAACGTATAACGTTATATAGTATTACGTTATAAACGTTATATAGTATCACCATATAACGTATAACGTTATATAGTATTACGTTATAACGTATAACGTTATATAGTATTACGTTATAACGTATAACGATATATAGTATTACGTTATAACGTATAACGTTATATAGTATTACGTTATAACGTATAACGTTATATAGTATTACGTTATAACGTATAACGTTATATAGTATTACGTTAATAACGTATAACGTTATATAGTATCACCATGTAACGTATAACGTTATATAGTATTACGTTATAACGTATAACGTTATATAGTATTACGTTATAACGTATAACGTTATATAGTATTACGTTATAACGTATAACATTATATAGTATTACGTTATAACGTATAACGTTATATAGTATTACGTTATAACGTATAACGTTATATAGTATTACGTTATAACGTATAACGTTATGTAGTATTACGTTATAACGTATAACGTTATATAGTATTACGTTATAACGTATAACGTTATATAGTATTACGTTATAACGTATAACATTATATAGTATTACGTTATAACGTTATATAGTATCACCATATAACGTATAACGTTATATAGTATTACGTTATAACATATAACGTTATATAGTATTACGTTATAACGTATAACGTTATATAGTATTAAGTTATAACGTATAACGTTATATAGTATTACGTTATAACGTATAACGTTATATAGTATTAAGTTATAACGTATAACGTTATATAGTATTACGTTATAACGTATAACATTATATAGTATTACGTTTATAACGTATAACGTTATATAGTATTAAGTTATAACGTATAACGTTATATAGTATTACGTTATAACGTATAACATTATATCCTATTACGTTATAACGTATAACGTTATATAGTATTACGTTATAACGTATAACGTTATATAGTATTACGTTATAACGTATAACGTTATATAGTATTACGTTATAACATATAACGTTATATAGTATTACGTTATAACGTATAACGTTATATAGTATTACGTTATAACGTATAACGATATATAGTATTACGTTATAACGTATAACGTTATATAGTATTACGTTATAACGTATAACGTTATATAGTATTACGTTATAACGTATAACGTTATATAGTATTACGTTATAACGTATAACGTTATATAGTATTACGATATAACGTATAACGTTATATAGTATCACCATGTAACGTATAACGTTATATAGTATTACGTTATAACGTATAACGTTATATAGTATTACGTTATAACGTATAACGTTATATAGTATTACGTTATAACGTATAACATTATATAGTATTACGTTATAACGTATTACGTTATAACGTATAACGTTATATAGTATTACGTTATAACGTATAACGTTATATAGTATTACGTTATAACGTATAACGTTATGTAGTATAACGTTATAACGTATAACGTTATATAGTATTACGTTATAACGTATAACGTTATATAGTATTACGTTATAACGTATAACATTATATAGTATTACGTTATAACGTTATATAGTATCACCATATAACGTATAACGTTATATAGTATTACGTTATAACATATAACGTTATATAGTATTACGTTATAACGTATAACGTTATATAGTATTAAGTTATAACGTATAACGTTATATAGTATTACGTTATAACGTTATATAGTATCACCATATAACGTATAACGTTATATGGTATTACTTTATAACGTATAACGTTATATAGTATTACGTTATAACGTATAACGTTATATAGTATTACGTTATAACGTATAACATTATATCATATTACGTTATAACGTATAACGTTATATAGTATTACGTTATAACGTATAACGTTATATAGTATTACGTTATAACATATAACGTTATATAGTATTACGTTATAACGTATGACGTTATATAGTATTACGTTATAACGTATAACGATATATAGTATTACGTTATAACG
Source organism: Bombus flavifrons (assembly GCF_040668555.2). Taxonomy (NCBI): domain Eukaryota; kingdom Metazoa; phylum Arthropoda; class Insecta; order Hymenoptera; family Apidae; genus Bombus; species Bombus flavifrons. Next base: position 56,331 of record NW_027184942.1, read on the forward strand.
TATAACGTTATATAGTATTACGATATAACGTATAACGTTATATAGTATTACGTTATAACGTATAACGTTATATAGTATTACGTTATAACGTATAACGGTATATAGTATCACCATGTAACGTATAACGTTATATAGTATTACGTTATAACGTATAACGTTATATAGTATTACGTTATAACGTATAACGTTATATAGTATTACGTTATAACGTATAACATTATATAGTATTACGTTATAACGTATAACGTTATATAGTATTACGTTATAACGTATAACGTTATGTAGTATTACGTTATAACGTATAACGTTATATAGTATTACGTTATAACATATAACGTTATATAGTATTACGTTATAACGTATAACATTAAATAGTATTACGTTATAACGTTATATAGTATCACCATATAACGTATAACGTTATATAGTATTACGTTATAACGTATAACGTTATAAAGTATTACGTTATAACGTATAACGTTATATAGTATTAAGTTATAACGTATAACGTTATATAGTATTACGTTATAACGTTATATAGTATCACCATATAACGTATAACGTTATATAGTATTACGTTATAACGTATAACGTTATATAGTATTACGTTATAACGTATAACGATATATAGTATTACGTTATAACGTATAACGTTATATAGTATTACGTTATGACGTATAACGTTATATAGTATTACGTTATAACGTATAACATTATATAGTATTACGTTATAACGTATAACGTTATATAGTATCACCATGTAACGTATAACGTTATATAGTATTACGTTATAACGTATAACGTTATATAGTATTACGTTATAACGTATAACGTTATATAGTATTACGTTATAACGTATAACGTTATATAGTATTACGTTATGACGTATAACGTTGTATAGTATTACGTTATAACGTATAACATTATATAGTATTACGTTATAACGTATAACGTTATATAGTATCACCATGTAACGTATAACGTTATATAGTATTACGTTATAACGTATAACGTTATATAGTATTACGTTATAACGTATAACGTTATATAGTATTACGTTATAACGTATAACGTTATAACGTATAACGTTATATAGTATTACGTTATAACGTATAACATTATATAGTATTACGTTATAACGTATAACGTTATATAGTATTACGTTATAACGTATAACGTTATATAGTATTACGTTATAACGTATAACGGTATATAGTATCACCATGTAACGTATAACGTTATATAGTATTACGTTATAACGTATAACGTTATATAGTATTACGTTATAACGTATAACGTTATATAGTATTACGTTATAACGTATAACAATTATATAGTGTTACGTTATAACGTATAACGTTATATAGTATTACGTTATAACGTATAACGTTATGTAGTATTACGTTATAACGTATAACGTTATATAGTATTACGTTATAACGTATAACGTTATATAGTATTACGTTATAACGTATAACATTATATAGTATTACGTTATAACGTATAACGTTATATAGTATCACCATGTAACGTATAACGTTATATAGTATTACGTTATAACGTATAACGTTATATAGTATTACGTTATAACGTATAACGTTATATAGTGATACGTTATAACGTATAACGTTATATAGTATTACGTTATAACGTATAACGATATATAGTATTACGTTATAACGTATAACGTTATATAGTATTACGTTATGACGTATAACGTTATATAGTATTACGTTATACCGTATAACGTTATATAGTATTACGTTATAACGTATAACGTTATATAGTATTACGTTATAACGTTATATAGTATCACCATATAACGTATAACGTTATATAGTATTACGTTATAACGTATAACGTTATATAGTATTACGTTATAACGTATAACGTTATATTAGTATTAAGTTATAACGTATAACGTTATATAGTATTACGTTATAACGTATAACGTTATATAGTATTACGTTATAACGTATAACGTTATATAGTATTACGTTATAACGTATAACGTTATATAGTATTACGTTATAACGTATAACATTATATCATATTACGTTATAACGTATAACGTTATATAGTATTACGTTATAACGTATAACGTTATATAGTACTACGTTATAACGTATAACGTTATATAGTATTACGTTATAACGTATAACGTTATATAGTATTACGTTATAACGTATAACGTTATATAGTATACGTTATAACGTATAACGATATATAGTATTACGTTATAACGCATAACGTTATATAGTATTACGTTATAACGTATAACGTTATATAGTATTACGTTATAACGTATAACGTTATATAGTATCACCATGTAACGTATAACGTTATATAGTATTACGTTATAACGTATAACGCTATATAGTATTACGTTATAACGTATAACGTTATATAGTATTACGTTATAACGTATAACATTATATAGTATTACGTTATAACGTATAACGTTATATAGTATTACGTTATAACGTATAACGTTATATAGTATTACGTTATAACGTATAACGTTATGTAGTATTACGTTATAACGTATAACGTTATATAGTATTACGTTATAACGTATAACGTTATATAGTATTACGTTATAACGTATAACATTATATAGTATTACGTTATAACGTTATATAGTATCACCATATAACGTATAACGTTATATAGTATTACGTTATAACATATAACGTTATATAGTATTACGTTATAACGTATAACGTTATATAGTATTAAGTTATAACGTATAACGTTATATAGTATTACGTTATAAGGTTATATAGTATCACCATATAACGTATAACGTTATATGGTATTACGTTATAACGTATAACGTTATATAGTATTACGTTATAACGTATAACGTTATATAGTATTACGTTATAACGTATAACATTATATCATATTACGTTATAACGTATAACGTTATATAGTATTACGTTATAACGTATAACGTTATATAGTATTACGTTATAACATATAACGTTATATAGTATTACGTTATAACGTATAACGTTATATAGTATTACGTTATAACGTATAACGATATATAGTATTACGTTATAACGTATAACGTTATATAGTATTACGTTATAACGTATAACGTTATATAGTATTACGTTATAACGTATAACGTTATGTAGTATTACGTTATAACGTATAACGTTATATAGTATTACGTTATAACATATAACGTTATATAGTATTACGTTATAACGTATAACATTATATAGTATTACGTTATAACGTTATATAGTATCACCATATAACGTATAACGTTATATAGTATAACGTTATAACGTATAACGTTATATAGTATTACGTTATAACGTATAACGTTATATAGTATTAAGTTATAACGTATAACGTTATATAGTATTACGTTATAACGTTATATAGTATCACCATATAACGTATAACGTTATATAGTATTACGTTATAACGTATAACGTTATATAGTATTACGTTATACCGTATAACGTTATATAGTATTACGTTATAACGTATAACGTTATATAGTATTACGTTATAACGTATAACATTATATAGTATTACGTTATAACGTATAACGTTATATAGTATTACGTTATAACGTATAACGTTATGTAGTATTACGTTATAACGTATAACGTTATGTAGTATTACGTTATAACGTATAACGTTATATAGTATTACGTTATAACGTATAACATTATATAGTATTACGTTATAACGTATAACGTTATATAGTATCACCATGTAACGTATAACGTTATATAGTATTACGTTATAACGTATAACGTTATATAGTATTACGTTATAACGTATAACGTTATATAGTGTTACGTTATAACGTATAACGTTATATAGTATTACGTTATAACGTATAACGATATATAGTATTACGTTATAACGTATAACGTTATAACGTATAACGTTATATAGTATTACGTTATAACGTATAACATTATATAGTATTACGTTATAACGTATAACGTTATATAGTATTACGTTATAACGTATAACGTTATATAGTATTACGTTATAACGTATAACGGTATATAGTATCACCATGTAACGTATAACGTTATATAGTATTACGTTATAACGTATAACGTTATATAGTATTACGTTATAACGTATAACTTTATATAGTATTACGTTATAACGTATAACATTATATAGTATTACGTTAAAACGTATAACGTTATATAGTATTACGTTATAACGTATAACGTTATGTAGTATTACGTTATAACGTATAACGTTATATAGTATTACGTTATAACGTATAACGTTATATAGTATTACGTTATAACGTATAACATTATATAGTATTACGTTATAACGTATAACGTTATATAGTATCACCATGTAACGTATAACGTTATATAGTATTACGTTATAACGTATAACGTTATATAGTATTACGTTATGACGTATAACGTTATATAGTATTACGTTATACCGTATAACGTTATATAGTATTACGTTATAACGTATAACGTTATATAGTATTACGTTATAACGTTATATAGTATCACCATATAACGTATAACGTTATATAGCATTACGTTATAACGTATAACGTTATATAGTATTACGTTATAACGTATAACGTTATATAGTATTACGTTATAACGTATAACGTTATGTAGTATTACGTTATAACGTATAGCGTTATATAGTATTACGTTATAAGGTATAACGTTATATAGTATTACGTTATAACGTATAACGTTATATAGTATTACGTTATAACGTATAACGTTATATAGCATTACGTTATAACGTATATCGTTATATAGCATTACGTTATAACGTATATCGTTATATAGTATTACGTTATAACGTATAACGTTATATAGTATTACGTTATAACGTATAACGTTATATAGTATTACGTTATAACGTATAACGTTATATAGTATTACGTTATAACGTATAACGTTATATAGTATTACGTTATAACGTATAACGTTATATAGTATTACCTTATAACGTATAACATTATATAGTATTACGTTATAACGTATAACGTTATATAGTATTACGTTATAACGTATAACGTTATATAGTATTACGTTATAACGTATAACGTTATATAGTATTACGTTATAACGTATAACGTTATATAGTATTACGTTATAACGTATAACATTATATCATATTACGTTATAACGTATAACGTTATATAGTATTACGTTATAACGTATAACGTTATATAGTATTACGTTATAACGTATAACGTTATATAGTATTACGTTATAACGTATAACGTTATATAGTATTACGTTATAACGTATAACGTTATATAGTATTACGTTATAACGTATAACGTTATATAGTATTACGTTATAACGTATAACGTTATATAGTATTACGTTATAACGTATAACGTTATATAGTATTACGTTATAACGTATAACGATATATAGTATTACGTTATAACGTATAACGATATATAGCATTACGTTATAACGTATAACGTTATATAGTATTACGTTATAACGTATAACGTTATATAGTATTACGTTATAACGTATAACGTTATATAGTATTACGTTATAACGTATAACGTTATATAGTATTACGTTATAACGTATAACGTTATATAGTATTACGTTATAACGTATAACGTTATGTAGTATTACGTTATAACGTATAACGTTATATAGTATTACGTTATAACATATAACGTTATATAGTATTACGTTATAACGTATAACATTATATAGTATTACGTTATAACGTTATATAGTATCACCATATAACGTATAACGTTATATAGTATTACGTTATAACGTATAACGTTATATAGTATTACGTTATAACGTATAACGTTATATAGTATTAAGTTATAACGTATAACGTTATATAGTATTACGTTATAACGTTATATAGTATCACCATATAACGTATAACGTTATATAGTATTACGTTATAACGTATAACGTTATATAGTATTACGTTATAACGTATAACGATATATAGTATTACGTTATAACGTATAACGTTATATAGTATTACGTTATGACGTATAACGTTATATAGTATTACGTTATAACGTATAACATTATATAGTATTACGTTATAACGTATAACGTTATATAGTATCACCATGTAACGTATAACGTTATATAGTATTACGTTATAACGTATAACGTTATATAGTATTACGTTATAACGTATAACGTTATATAGTATTACGTTATAACGTATAACGTTATATAGTATTACGTTATGACGTATAACGTTATATAGTATTACGTTATAACGTATAACATTATATAGTATTACGTTATAACGTATAACGTTATATAGTATCACCATGTAACGTATAACGTTATATAGTATTACGTTATAACGTATAACGTTATATAGTATTACGTTATAACGTATAACGTTATATAGTATTACGTTATAACGTATAACGTTATAACGTATAACGTTATATAGTATTACGTTATGACGTATAACGTTATATAGTATTACGTTATA
>NW_027184943.1:0-62348 GCF_040668555.2 Bombus flavifrons
TATTACGTTATAACGTTATACCATATAACGTTATACTATATAACGTAATACGTTTTAACGCTATACCATATAACGTATTACGTTATAACGTTGTACCATATAACGTATTACGTTATAACGTTGTACCATATAACGTATTACGTTATAACGTTACACCATATAACGTATTACGTTATAACGTTATACCATATAACGTTATACTATATAACGTAATACGTTTTAACTTTATACCACATAACGTATTACGTTATAACGTAATACCATATAACGTTATATTATATAACGTAATACGTTATAACGTTATACCATATAACGTATTACGTTATAACGTTATAACATATAACGTTATATAATATAACGTAATACGTTTTGACGTTATACCATATAACGTATTACGTTATAACGTTATACCATATAACGTATTACGTTATAACGACATACCATATAACGTATTACGTTATAACGTTATACCATATAACGTAATACGTTATAACGTTATACCATATAACGTATTACGTTATAACGTTTTAGCATATATCGTTATACTATATAACGTAATACGTTATAACGTTATACCATATAACGTAATACGTTGTAACGTTATACCGTATAACGTATTACGTTATAACGTTATACCATATAACGTATTACGTTATAACGTTGTACCATATAACGTAATACGTTATAACGTTATACCATATAACGTATTACGTTATAACGTTTTAGCATATATCGTTATACTATATAACGTAATACGTTATAACTTTATACCATATAACGTAATACGTTGTAACGTTATACCATATAACGTATTACGTTATAACGTTATACCATATAACGTATTACGTTATAACGTTGTACCATATAACGTATTACGTTATAACGTTATACCATATAACGTTATACTATGTAACGTAATACGTTTTAACGTTATACCATATAAAGCATTACGTTACAACGTTATACCATATAACGTTATACTATATAACGTAATACGTTTTAACGTTATACTATATAACGTAATACGTTATAACGATATACCATATAACGTAATACGTTATAAGGTTATACCATATAAAGCATTATGTTATAACGTTATACTACATAACGTAATACGGTATAACGTTATACCATATAACGCTATACTACATAACGTAATACGTCATAACGTTATACCATATAACGTTATGCTATATAACGTAATACGTTATAACGTTATACCATATAACGCTATACTACATAACGTAATACGTCATAACGTTATACCATATAACGTTATGCTATATAACGTAATACGTTATAACGTTATACCATACAACGTATTACGTTATAACGTTATAGCATATAACGTTATACTATATAACGTAATACGTTTTAACGTTATACCAGATAACGTATTACGTTATAACGTTATACCATATAACGTAATACGTTGTAACGTTATACCATATAACGTATTAGGTTACAACGTTTTAGCATATATCGTTATACTATATAACGTAATACTTTATAACGTTATACCATATAACGTAATACGTTATAACGTTATACCATATAACGTAATACGAAATAATGTTATACCATATAACGTATTACGTTATAACGTTATAGCATATAACGTATTACGTTATAACGTTATACCATATAACGTATTACGTTTTAACGTTATACCATATAACGTTATACTATATAACGTAATACGTTTTGACGTTATACCGTATAACGTATTACGTTATAACGTTATACCATATAACGTTATATTATATAACGTAATACGTTATAACGTTATACCATATAACGTATTACGTTATAGCGTTATACCATATAACGTATTACGTTATAACGTTATACCATATGACGTTGTACTGTGCAACGTAATATGTTTTAACGTTATACCATATAACGTGTTACGTTATAACGTTATACCATATAACGTATTACGTTATAACGTTATACCATATAACGTATTTTGTTATAACGTTCTACGATATAACGCTATACTACATAACGTAATACGTCATAACGTCATACCATATAACGTTATGCTATATAACGTATTACGTTATAACGTTATACCATATGACGTTATACTATGTAACGTATTACGTTATAACGTTGTACCATATAACGTATTACGTTATAACGTTATACCATATAACGTATCACGTTATAACGTTATACCATTTAACGTTATACTATATAACGTAATACGTTTTAACGTTATACCATATAACGTATTACGTTATAACGTTATACCAGATAACGTATTACGTTATAGCGTTATACCATATAACGTATTACGTTATAACGTTATACCATATAACGTATTACGTTTTAACGTTATACCATATAACGTTATACTATATAACGTAATACGTTTTGACGTTATGCCATATAACGTATTACGTTATAACGTTATACCATATAACGTTATATTATATAACGCAATACGTTATAACGTTATACCATATAACGTATTACGTTATAGCGTTATACCATATAACGTATTACGTTATAACGTTATACCATATAACGTATTACGTTATAACGTTATACCATATAACGTATTACGTTATAACGTTATACCGGATAACGTATTACGTTATAACGACATACCATATAACGTATTACGTTATAACGTTATACCATATAACGTATTACGTTATAACGTTATACCATATGACGTTATACTGTGTAACGTAATATGTTTTAACGTTATACCATATAACGTGTTACGTTATAACGTTATACCATATAACGTATTACGTTATAACGTTATACCATATAACGTATTTTGTTATAACGTTATACGATATAACGCTATACTACATAACGTAATACGTCATAACGTCATACCATATAACGTTATGCTATATAACGTATTACGTTATAACGTTATACCATATAACGTATTACGTTATAACGTTATACCATATAACGTATTAAAGTATAACGTTGTACCATATATCGTATTACGTTTTAACGTTATACCATATAACGTATTACGTTATAACGTTATACCATATAACGTTATACTATATAACGTAATACGTTTTAACGCTATACCATATAACGTATTACGTTATAACGTTGTACCATATAACGTATTACGTTATAACGTTGTACCATATAACGTATTACGTTATAACGTTACACCATATAACGTATTACGTTATAACGTTATACCATATAACGTTATACTATATAACGTAATACGTTTTAACTTTATACCACATAACGTATTACGTTATAACGTAATACCATATAACGTTATATTATATAACGTAATACGTTATAACGTTATACCATATAACGTATTACGTTATAACGTTATAACATATAACGTTATATAATATAACGTAATACGTTTTGACGTTATACCATATAACGTATTACGTTATAACGTTATACCATATAACGTATTACGTTATAACGACATACCATATAACGTATTACGTTATAACGTTATACCATATAACGTATTACGTTATAACGTTATACCATATAACGTATTACGTTATAACGTTATACCATATAACGTATTACGTTATAACGACATACCATATAACGTATTACGTTATAACGTTATACCATATAACGTAATACGTTATAACGTTATACCATATAACGTATTACGTTATAACGTTTTAGCATATATCGTTATACTATATAACGTAATACGTTATAACGTTATACCATATAACGTAATACGTTGTAACGTTATACCGTATAACGTATTACGTTATAACGTTATACCATATAACGTATTACGTTACAACGTTGTACCATATAACGTAATATGTTATAACGTTATACCATATAAAGCATTACGTTATAACGTTATACCATATAACGTATTACGTTATAACGTTATACCATATAACGTAATATGTTATAACGTTATACCATATAAAGCATTACGTTATAACGTTATACCATATAACGTATTACTTTATAACGTTGTACCATATAACGTATTACGTTATAACGTTATACCATATAACGTTATACTATATAACGTAATACGTTATAACGTTATACCATATAACGTTATGCTATATAACGTATTACGTTATAACGTTATCCCATATGACGTTATACTATGTAACGTATTACGTTATAACGTTGTACCATATAACGTATTACGTTATAACGTTATACCATATAACGTATCACGTTATAACGTTATACCATTTAACGTTATACTATATAACGTAATACGTTATAACCTTATACCATATAAAGCATTACGTTATAACGTTATACCATATAACGTGTTAAAGTATAACGTTGTACCATATATCGTATTACGTTTTAACGTTATACCATATAACGTATTACGTTATAACGTTACACCATATAACGTATTACGTTATAACGTTGTACCATATAACGTATTACGTTATAACGTTACACCATATAACGTATTACGTTATAACGTTATACCATATAACGTTATGCTATATAACGTATTGCGTTATAACGTTATACCATATGACGTTATACTATGTAACGTATTACGTTATAACGTTATACCATATAACGTATTACGTTATAACGTTATACCATATAACGTAATATGTTATAACGTTATACCATATAAAGCATTACGTTATAACGTTATACCATATAACGTATTACGTTATAACGTTGTACCATATAACGTATTACGTTATAACGTTATACCATATAACGTTATACTATATAACGTAATACGTTATAACGTTATAAAATATAACGTAATACGTTATAACGTTATACCATATAAAGCATTACGTTATAACGTTATACCATATAACGTATTAAAGTATAACGTTGTACCATATATCGTATTACGTTTTAACGTTATACCATATAACGTATTACGTTATAACGTTATACCATATAACGTTATACTATATAACGTAATACGTTTTAACGCTATACCATATAACGTATTACGTTATAACGTTGTACCATATAACGTATTACGTTATAACGTTGTACCATATAACGTATTACGTTATAACGTTACACCATATAACGTATTACGTTATAACGTTATACCATATAACGTTATACTATATAACGTAATACGTTTTAACTTTATACCACATAACGTATTACGTTATAACGTAATACCATATAACGTTATATTATATAACGTAATACGTTATAACGTTATACCATATAACGTATTACGTTATAACGTTATAACATATAACGTTATATAATATAACGTAATACGTTTTGACGTTATACCATATAACGTATTACGTTATAACGTTATACCATATAACGTATTACGTTATAACGACATACCATATAACGTATTACGTTATAACGTTATACCATATAACGTAATACGTTATAACGTTATACCATATAACGTATTACGTTATAACGTTTTAGCATATATCGTTATACTATATAACGTAATACGTTATAACGTTATACCATATAACGTAATACGTTGTAACGTTATACCGTATAACGTATTACGTTATAACGTTATACCATATAACGTATTACGTTATAACGTTGTACCATATAACGTAATACGTTATAACGTTATACCATATAACGTATTACGTTATAACGTTTTAGCATATATCGTTATACTATATAACGTAATACGTTATAACTTTATACCATATAACGTAATACGTTGTAACGTTATACCATATAACGTATTACGTTATAACGTTATACCATATAACGTATTACGTTATAACGTTGTACCATATAACGTATTACGTTATAACGTTATACCATATAACGTTATACTATGTAACGTAATACGTTTTAACGTTATACCATATAAAGCATTACGTTACAACGTTATACCATATAACGTTATACTATATAACGTAATACGTTTTAACGTTATACTATATAACGTAATACGTTATAACGATATACCATATAACGTAATACGTTATAAGGTTATACCATATAAAGCATTATGTTATAACGTTATACTACATAACGTAATACGGTATAACGTTATACCATATAACGCTATACTACATAACGTAATACGTCATAACGTTATACCATATAACGTTATGCTATATAACGTAATACGTTATAACGTTATACCATATAACGCTATACTACATAACGTAATACGTCATAACGTTATACCATATAACGTTATGCTATATAACGTAATACGTTATAACGTTATACCATACAACGTATTACGTTATAACGTTATAGCATATAACGTTATACTATATAACGTAATACGTTTTAACGTTATACCAGATAACGTATTACGTTATAACGTTATACCATATAACGTAATACGTTGTAACGTTATACCATATAACGTATTAGGTTACAACGTTTTAGCATATATCGTTATACTATATAACGTAATACTTTATAACGTTATACCATATAACGTAATACGTTATAACGTTATACCATATAACGTAATACGAAATAATGTTATACCATATAACGTATTACGTTATAACGTTATAGCATATAACGTATTACGTTATAACGTTATACCATATAACGTATTACGTTTTAACGTTATACCATATAACGTTATACTATATAACGTAATACGTTTTGACGTTATACCGTATAACGTATTACGTTATAACGTTATACCATATAACGTTATATTATATAACGTAATACGTTATAACGTTATACCATATAACGTATTACGTTATAGCGTTATACCATATAACGTATTACGTTATAACGTTATACCATATGACGTTGTACTGTGCAACGTAATATGTTTTAACGTTATACCATATAACGTGTTACGTTATAACGTTATACCATATAACGTATTACGTTATAACGTTATACCATATAACGTATTTTGTTATAACGTTCTACGATATAACGCTATACTACATAACGTAATACGTCATAACGTCATACCATATAACGTTATGCTATATAACGTATTACGTTATAACGTTATACCATATGACGTTATACTATGTAACGTATTACGTTATAACGTTGTACCATATAACGTATTACGTTATAACGTTATACCATATAACGTATCACGTTATAACGTTATACCATTTAACGTTATACTATATAACGTAATACGTTTTAACGTTATACCATATAACGTATTACGTTATAACGTTATACCAGATAACGTATTACGTTATAGCGTTATACCATATAACGTATTACGTTATAACGTTATACCATATAACGTATTACGTTTTAACGTTATACCATATAACGTTATACTATATAACGTAATACGTTTTGACGTTATGCCATATAACGTATTACGTTATAACGTTATACCATATAACGTTATATTATATAACGCAATACGTTATAACGTTATACCATATAACGTATTACGTTATAGCGTTATACCATATAACGTATTACGTTATAACGTTATACCATATAACGTATTACGTTATAACGTTATACCATATAACGTATTACGTTATAACGTTATACCGGATAACGTATTACGTTATAACGACATACCATATAACGTATTACGTTATAACGTTATACCATATAACGTATTACGTTATAACGTTATACCATATGACGTTATACTGTGTAACGTAATATGTTTTAACGTTATACCATATAACGTGTTACGTTATAACGTTATACCATATAACGTATTACGTTATAACGTTATACCATATAACGTATTTTGTTATAACGTTATACGATATAACGCTATACTACATAACGTAATACGTCATAACGTCATACCATATAACGTTATGCTATATAACGTATTACGTTATAACGTTATACCATATGACGTTATACTATGTAACGTATTACGTTATAACGTTGTACCATATAACGTATTACGTTATAACGTTATACCATATAACGTATCACGTTACAACGTTATACCATTTAACGTTATACTATATAACGTAATACGTTTTAACGTTATACCAGATAACGTATTACGTTATAACGTTATACCACATAACGTAATACGTTGTAACGTTATACCATATAACGTATTAGGTTACAACGTTTTAGCATATATCGTTATACTATATAACGTAATACTTTATAACGTTATACCATATAACGTAATACGTTATAACGTTATACCATATAACGTAATACGAAATAATGTTATACCATATAACGTATTACGTTATAACGTTATAGCATATAACGTATTACGTTATAACGTTATACCATATAACGTATTACGTTTTAACGTTATACCATATAACGTTATACTATATAACGTAATACGTTTTGACGTTATACCATATAACGTATTACGTTATAACGTAATACGTTTTGACGTTATGCCATATAACGTATTACGTTATAACGTTATACCATATAACGTTATATTATATAACGTAATACGTTATAACGTTATACCATATAACGTATTACGTTATAGCGTTATACCATATAACGTATTACGTTATAACGTTATACCATATAACGTATTACGTTATAACGTTATACCATATAACGTATTACGTTATAACGTTATACCGGATAACGTATTACGTTATAAGGACATACCATATAACGTATTACGTTATAACGTTATACCATATAACGTATTACGTTATAACGTTATACCGGATAACGTATTACGTTATAAGGACATACCATATAACGTATTACGTTATAACGTTATACCATATAACGTATTACGTTATAACGTTATACCATATAACGTATTACGTTTTAACGTTATACCATATAACGTTATACTATATAACGTAATACGTTTTGACGTTATGCCATATAACGTATTACGTTATAACGTTATACCATATAACGTTATATTATATAACGTAATACGTTATAACGTTATACCATATAACGTATTACGTTATAGCGTTATACCATATAACGTATTACGTTATAACGTTATACCATATAACGTATTACGTTATAACGTTATACCATATAACGTATTACGTTATAACGTTATACCGGATAACGTATTACGTTATAACGACATACCATATAACGTATTACGTTATAACGTTATACCATATAACGTATTACGTTATAACGTTATACCATATGACGTTATACTGTGTAACGTAATGCGTTTTGACGTTATGCCATATAACGTATTACGTTATAACGTTATACCATATAACGTTATATTATATAACGTAATACGTTATAACGTTATACCATATAACGTATTACGTTATAGCGTTATACCATATAACGTATTACGTTATAACGTTATACCATATAACGTTATACCATATAACGTATTACGTTATAACGTTATACCAGATAACGTATTACGTTATAGCGTTATACCATATAACGTATTACGTTATAACGTTATACCATATAACGTATTACGTTTTAACGTTATACCATATAACGTTATACTATATAACGTAATGCGTTTTGACGTTATGCCATATAACGTATTACGTTATAACGTTATACCATATAACGTTATATTATATAACGTAATACGTTATAACGTTATACCATATAACGTATTACGTTATAGCGTTATACCATATAACGTATTACGTTATAACGTTATACCATATAACGTATTACGTTATAACGTTATACCATATAACGTATTACGTTATAACGTTATACCGGATAACGTATTACGTTATAACGACATACCATATAACGTATTACGTTATAACGTTATACCATATAACGTATTCCGTTATAACTTTATACCATATGACGTTATACTGTGTAACGTAATATGTTTTAACGTTATACCATATAACGTGTTACGTTATAACGTTATACCATATAACGTATTACGTTATAACGTTATACCATATAACGTAATATGTTATAACGTTATACCATATAAAGCATTACGTTATAACGTTATACCATATAACGTATTACGTTATAACGTTGTACCATATAACGTATTACGTTATATCGTTATACCAGATAACGTATTACGTTATAGCGTTATACCATATAACGTATTACGTTATAACGTTATACCATATAACGTATTACGTTTTAACGTTATACCATATAACGTTATACTATATAACGTAATACGTTTTGACGTTATGCCATATAACGTATTACGTTATAACGTTATACCATATAACGTTATATTATATAACGTAATACGTTATAACGTTATACCATATAACGTATTACGTTATAACGTTATACCATATAACGTATTACGTTATAACGTTATCCCGGATAACGTATTACGTTATAACGACATACCATATAACGTATTACGTTATAACGTTATACCATATAACGTATTACGTTATAACGTTATACCATATGACGTTATACTGTGTAACGTAATA
Organism: Bombus flavifrons; assembly: GCF_040668555.2. Classification (NCBI taxonomy): domain Eukaryota; kingdom Metazoa; phylum Arthropoda; class Insecta; order Hymenoptera; family Apidae; genus Bombus; species Bombus flavifrons. The sequence goes on from NW_027184943.1 coordinate 10,281, forward strand.
TGTTTTAACATTATACCATATAACGTGTTACGTTATAACGTTATACCATATAACGTATTACGTTATAACGTTATACCATATAACGTATTTTGTTATAACGTTATACGATATAACGCTATACTACATAACGTAATACGTCATAACGTCATACCATATAACGTTATGCTATATAACGTATTACGTTATAACGTTATACCATATGACGTTATACTATGTAACGTATTACGTTATAACGTTGTACCATATAACGTATTACGTTATAACGTTATACCATATAACGTATCACGTTATAACGTTATACCATTTAACGTTATACTATATAACGTAATACGTTTTAACTTTATACCATATAACGTATTACGTTATAACGTTATAGCATATAACGTTATGCTATATAACGTAATACGTTTTAACGTTATACCATATCACGTATTACGTTATAACGTTATACCATATAACGTATTACGTTATAACGTTATACCATATAACGTAATATGTTATAACGTTATACCATATAAAGCATTACGTTATAACGTTATACCATATAACGTATTACGTTATAACATTGTACCATATAACGTATTACGTTATAACGTTATACCATATAACGTTATACTATATGACGTAATACGTTATAACTTTATACCATATAACGTAATACGTTATAACGTTATACCGGATAACGTATTACGTTATAACGACATACCATATAACGTATTACGTTATAACGTTATACCATATAACGTATTACGTTATAACGTTATACCATATGACGTTATACTGTGTAACGTAATATGTTTTAGCGTTATACCATATAACGTATTACGTTATAACGTTATACCATATAACGTAATATGTTATAACGTTATACCATATAAAGCATTACGTTATAACGTTATACCATATAACGTATTACGTTATAACATTGTACCATATAACGTATTACGTTATAACGTTATACCATATAACGTTATACTATATGACGTAATACGTTATAACTTTATACCATATAACGTAATACGTTATAACGTTATACCGGATAACGTATTACGTTATAACGACATACCATATAACGTATTACGTTATAACGTTATACCATATAACGTATTACGTTATAACGTTATACCATATGACGTTATACTGTGTAACGTAATATGTTTTAGCGTTATACCATATAACGTGTTACGTTATAACGTTATACCATATAACGTATTACGTTATAACGTTATACCATATAACGTATTACGTTATAACGTTGTACCATATAACGTATTACGTTATAACGTTATACCGGATAACGTATTACGTTATAACGACATACCATATAACGTATTACGTTATAACGTTATACCATGTAACGTATTACGTTATAACGTTATACCATATGACGTTATACTGTGTAACGTAATATGTTTTAACGTTATACCATATAACGTGTTACGTTATAACGTTATACCATATAACGTATTACGTTATAACGTTATACCATATAACGTAATATGTTATAACGTTATACCATATAAAGCATTACGTTATAACGTTATACCATTTAACGTATTACGTTATAACGTTGTACCATATAACGTATTACGTTATAACGTTATACCAGATAACGTATTACGTTATAGCGTTATACCATATAACGTATTACGTTATAACGTTATACCATATAACGTATTACGTTTTAACGTTATACCATATAACGTTATACTATATAACGTAATACGTTTTGACGTTATGCCATATAAAGCATTAAGTTATAACGTTATACCATATAACGTATTACGTTATAACGTTGTACCATATAACGTATTACGTTATAACGTTATACCAGATAACGTATTACGTTATAGCGTTATACCATATAACGTATTACGTTATAACGTTATACCATATATCGTATTACGTTTTAACGTTATACCTTATAACGTTATACTATATAACGTAATACGTTTTGACGTTATGCCATATAACGTATTACGTTATAACGTTATACCATATAACGTTATATTATATAACGTAATACGTTATAACGTTATACCATATAACGTATTACGTTATAGCGTTATACCATATAACGTATTACGTTATAACGTTATACCATATAACGTATTACGTTATAACGTTATACCATATAACGTATTACGTTATAACGTTATACCATATAACGTATTAAAGTATAACGTTGTACCATATATCGTATTACGTTTTAACGTTATACCATATAACGTATTACGTTATAACGTTATACCATATAACGTTATACTATATAACGTAATACGTTTTAACGCTATACCATATAACGTATTACGTTATAACGTTGTACCATATAACGTATTACGTTATAACGTTGTACCATATAACGTATTACGTTATAACGTTACACCATATAACGTATTACGTTATAACGTTATACCATATAACGTTATACTATATAACGTAATACGTTTTAACTTTATACCACATAACGTATTACGTTATAACGTAATACCATATAACGTTATATTATATAACGTAATACGTTATAACGTTATACCATATAACGTATTACGTTATAACGTTATAACATATAACGTTATATAATATAACGTAATACGTTTTGACGTTATACCATATAACGTATTACGTTATAACGTTATACCATATAACGTATTACGTTATAACGACATACCATATAACGTATTACGTTATAACGTTATACCATATAACGTATTACGTTATAACGTTATACCATATAACGTATTACGTTATAACGTTATACCATATAACGTATTACGTTATAACGACATACCATATAACGTATTACGTTATAACGTTATACCATATAACGTAATACGTTATAACGTTATACCATATAACGTATTACGTTATAACGTTTTAGCATATATCGTTATACTATATAACGTAATACGTTATAATGTTATACCATATAACGTAATACGTTGTAACGTTATACCGTATAACGTATTACGTTATAACGTTATACCATATAACGTATTACGTTACAACGTTGTACCATATAACGTAATATGTTATAACGTTATACCATATAAAGCATTACGTTATAACGTTATACCATATAACGTATTACGTTATAACGTTATACCATATAACGTAATATGTTATAACGTTATACCATATAAAGCATTACGTTATAACGTTATACCATATAACGTATTACTTTATAACGTTGTACCATATAACGTATTACGTTATAACGTTATACCATATAACGTTATACTATATAACGTAATACGTTATAACGTTATACCATATAACGTTATGCTATATAACGTATTACGTTATAACGTTATCCCATATGACGTTATACTATGTAACGTATTACGTTATAACGTTGTACCATATAACGTATTACGTTATAACGTTATACCATATAACGTATCACGTTATAACGTTATACCATTTAACGTTATACTATATAACGTAATACGTTATAACGTTATACCATATAAAGCATTACGTTATAACGTTATACCATATAACGTGTTAAAGTATAACGTTGTACCATATATCGTATTACGTTTTAACGTTATACCATATAACGTATTACGTTATAACGTTACACCATATAACGTATTACGTTATAACGTTGTACCATATAACGTATTACGTTATAACGTTACACCATATAACGTATTACGTTATAACGTTATACCATATAACGTTATGCTATATAACGTATTGCGTTATAACGTTATACCATATGACGTTATACTATGTAACGTATTACGTTATAACGTTATACCATATAACGTATTACGTTATAACGTTATACCATATAACGTAATATGTTATAACGTTATACCATATAAAGCATTACGTTATAACGTTATACCATATAACGTATTACGTTATAACGTTGTACCATATAACGTATTACGTTATAACGTTATACCATATAACGTTATACTATATAACGTAATACGTTATAACGTTATAAAATATAACGTAATACGTTATAACGTTATACCATATAAAGCATTACGTTATAACGTTATACCATATAACGTATTAAAGTATAACGTTGTACCATATATCGTATTACGTTTTAACGTTATACCATATAACGTATTACGTTATAACGTTATACCATATAACGTTATACTATATAACGTAATACGTTTTAACGCTATACCATATAACGTATTACGTTATAACGTTGTACCATATAACGTATTACGTTATAACGTTGTACCATATAACGTATTACGTTATAACGTTACACCATATAACGTATTACGTTATAACGTTATACCATATAACGTTATACTATATAACGTAATACGTTTTAACTTTATACCACATAACGTATTACGTTATAACGTAATACCATATAACGTTATATTATATAACGTAATACGTTATAACGTTATACCATATAACGTATTACGTTATAACGTTATAACATATAACGTTATATAATATAACGTAATACGTTTTGACGTTATACCATATAACGTATTATGTTATAACGTTATACCATATAACGTATTACGTTATAACGACATACCATATAACGTATTACGTTATAACGTTATACCATATAACGTAATACGTTATAACGTTATACCATATAACGTATTACGTTATAACGTTTTAGCATATATCGTTATACTATATAACGTAATACGTTATAACGTTATACCATATAACGTAATACGTTGTAACGTTATACCGTATAACGTATTACGTTATAACGTTATACCATATAACGTATTACGTTATAACGTTGTACCATATAACGTAATACGTTATAACGTTATACCATATAACGTATTACGTTATAACGTTTTAGCATATATCGTTATACTATATAACGTAATACGTTATAACTTTATACCATATAACGTAATACGTTGTAACGTTATACCATATAACGTATTACGTTATAACGTTATACCATATAACGTATTACGTTATAACGTTGTACCATATAACGTATTACGTTATAACGTTATACCATATAACGTTATACTATGTAACGTAATACGTTTTAACGTTATACCATATAAAGCATTACGTTACAACGTTATACCATATAACGTTATACTATATAACGTAATACGTTTTAACGTTATACTATATAACGTAATACGTTATAACGATATACCATATAACGTAATACGTTATAAGGTTATACCATATAAAGCATTATGTTATAACGTTATACTACATAACGTAATACGGTATAACGTTATACCATATAACGCTATACTACATAACGTAATACGTCATAACGTTATACCATATAACGTTATGCTATATAACGTAATACGTTATAACGTTATACCATATAACGCTATACTACATAACGTAATACGTCATAACGTTATACCATATAACGTTATGCTATATAACGTAATACGTTATAACGTTATACCATACAACGTATTACGTTATAACGTTATAGCATATAACGTTATACTATATAACGTAATACGTTTTAACGTTATACCAGATAACGTATTACGTTATAACGTTATACCATATAACGTAATACGTTGTAACGTTATACCATATAACGTATTAGGTTACAACGTTTTAGCATATATCGTTATACTATATAACGTAATACTTTATAACGTTATACCATATAACGTAATACGTTATAACGTTATACCATATAACGTAATACGAAATAATGTTATACCATATAACGTATTATGTTATAACGTTATAGCATATAACGTATTACGTTATAACGTTATACCATATAACGTATTACGTTTTAACGTTATACCATATAACGTTATACTATATAACGTAATACGTTTTGACGTTATACCGTATAACGTATTACGTTATAACGTTATACCATATAACGTTATATTATATAACGTAATACGTTATAACGTTATACCATATAACGTATTACGTTATAGCGTTATACCATATAACGTATTACGTTATAAACGTTATACCATATGACGTTGTACTGTGCAACGTAATATGTTTTAACGTTATACCATATAACGTGTTACGTTATAACGTTATACCATATAACGTATTACGTTATAACGTTATACCATATAACGTATTTTGTTATAACGTTCTACGATATAACGCTATACTACATAACGTAATACGTCATAACGTCATACCATATAACGTTATGCTATATAACGTATTACGTTATAACGTTATACCATATGACGTTATACTATGTAACGTATTACGTTATAACGTTGTACCATATAACGTATTACGTTATAACGTTATACCATATAACGTATCACGTTATAACGTTATACCATTTAACGTTATACTATATAACGTAATACGTTTTAACGTTATACCATATAACGTATTACGTTATAACGTTATACCAGATAACGTATTACGTTATAGCGTTATACCATATAACGTATTACGTTATAACGTTATACCATATAACGTATTACGTTTAACGTTATACCATATAACGTTATACTATATAACGTAATACGTTTTGACGTTATGCCATATAACGTATTACGTTATAACGTTATACCATATAACGTTATATTATATAACGCAATACGTTATAACGTTATACCATATAACGTATTACGTTATAGCGTTATACCATATAACGTATTACGTTATAACGTTATACCATATAACGTATTACGTTATAACGTTATACCATATAACGTATTACGTTATAACGTTATACCGGATAACGTATTACGTTATAACGACATACCATATAACGTATTACGTTATAACGTTATACCATATAACGTATTACGTTATAACGTTATAACCATATGACGTTATACTGTGTAACGTAATATGTTTTAACGTTATACCATATAACGTGTTACGTTATAAACGTTATACCATATAACGTATTACGTTATAACGTTATACCATATAACGTATTTTGTTATAACGTTATACGATATAACGCTATACTACATAACGTAATACGTCATAACGTCATACCATATAACGTTATGCTATATAACGTATTACGTTATAACGTTATACCATATGACGTTATACTATGTAACGTATTACGTTATAACGTTGTACCATATAACGTATTACGTTATAACGTTATACCATATAACGTATCACGTTACAACGTTATACCATTTAACGTTATACTATATAACGTAATACGTTTTAACGTTATACCAGATAACGTATTACGTTATAACGTTATACCACATAACGTAATACGTTGTAACGTTATACCATATAACGTATTAGGTTACAACGTTTTAGCATATATCGTTATACTATATAACGTAATACTTTATAACGTTATACCATATAACGTAATACGTTATAACGTTATACCATATAACGTAATACGAAATAATGTTATACCATATAACGTATTACGTTATAACGTTATAGCATATAACGTATTACGTTATAACGTTATACCATATAACGTATTACGTTTTAACGTTATACCATATAACGTTATACTATATAACGTAATACGTTTTGACGTTATACCATATAACGTATTACGTTATAACGTAATACGTTTTGACGTTATGCCATATAACGTATTACGTTATAACGTTATACCATATAACGTTATATTATATAACGTAATACGTTATAACGTTATACCATATAACGTATTACGTTATAGCGTTATACCATATAACGTATTACGTTATAACGTTATACCATATAACGTATTACGTTATAACGTTATACCATATAACGTATTACGTTATAACGTTATACCGGATAACGTATTACGTTATAAGGACATACCATATAACGTATTACGTTATAACGTTATACCATATAACGTATTACGTTATAACGTTATACCGGATAACGTATTACGTTATAAGGACATACCATATAACGTATTACGTTATAACGTTATACCATATAACGTATTACGTTATAACGTTATACCATATAACGTATTACGTTTTAACGTTATACCATATAACGTTATACTATATAACGTAATACGTTTTGACGTTATGCCATATAACGTATTACGTTATAACGTTATACCATATAACGTTATATTATATAACGTAATACGTTATAACGTTATACCATATAACGTATTACGTTATAGCGTTATACCATATAACGTATTACGTTATAACGTTATACCATATAACGTATTACGTTATAACGTTATACCATATAACGTATTACGTTATAACGTTATACCGGATAACGTATTACGTTATAACGACATACCATATAACGTATTACGTTATAACGTTATACCATATAACGTATTACGTTATAACGTTATACCATATGACGTTATACTGTGTAACGTAATGCGTTTTGACGTTATGCCATATAACGTATTACGTTATAACGTTATACCATATAACGTTATATTATATAACGTAATACGTTATAACGTTATACCATATAACGTATTACGTTATAGCGTTATACCATATAACGTATTACGTTATAACGTTATACCATATAACGTTATACCATATAACGTATTACGTTATAACGTTATACCAGATAACGTATTACGTTATAGCGTTATACCATATAACGTATTACGTTATAACGTTATACCATATAACGTATTACGTTTTAACGTTATACCATATAACGTTATACTATATAACGTAATGCGTTTTGACGTTATGCCATATAACGTATTACGTTATAACGTTATACCATATAACGTTATATTATATAACGTAATACGTTATAACGTTATACCATATAACGTATTACGTTATAGCGTTATACCATATAACGTATTACGTTATAACGTTATACCATATAACGTATTACGTTATAACGTTATACCATATAACGTATTACGTTATAACGTTATACCGGATAACGTATTACGTTATAACGACATACCATATAACGTATTACGTTATAACGTTATACCATATAACGTATTCCGTTATAACTTTATACCATATGACGTTATACTGTGTAACGTAATATGTTTTAACGTTATACCATATAACGTGTTACGTTATAACGTTATACCATATAACGTATTACGTTATAACGTTATACCATATAACGTAATATGTTATAACGTTATACCATATAAAGCATTACGTTATAACGTTATACCATATAACGTATTACGTTATAACGTTGTACCATATAACGTATTACGTTATATCGTTATACCAGATAACGTATTACGTTATAGCGTTATACCATATAACGTATTACGTTATAACGTTATACCATATAACGTATTACGTTTTAACGTTATACCATATAACGTTATACTATATAACGTAATACGTTTTGACGTTATACCATATAACGTATTACGTTATAACGTTATACCATATAACGTTATATTATATAACGTAATACGTTATAACGTTATACCATATAACGTATTACGTTATAACGTTATACCATATAACGTATTACGTTATAACGTTATCCCGGATAACGTATTACGTTATAACGACATACCATATAACGTATTACGTTATAACGTTATACCATATAACGTATTACGTTATAACGTTATACCATATGACGTTATACTGTGTAACGTAATATGTTTTAACATTATACCATATAACGTGTTACGTTATAACGTTATACCATATAACGTATTACGTTATAACGTTATACCATATAACGTATTTTGTTATAACGTTATACGATATAACGCTATACTACATAACGTAATACGTCATAACGTCATACCATATAACGTTATGCTATATAACGTATTACGTTATAACGTTATACCATATGACGTTATACTATGTAACGTATTACGTTATAACGTTGTACCATATAACGTATTACGTTATAACGTTATACCATATAACGTATCACGTTATAACGTTATACCATTTAACGTTATACTATATAACGTAATACGTTTTAACTTTATACCATATAACGTATTACGTTATAACGTTATAGCATATAACGTTATGCTATATAACGTAATACGTTTTAACGTTATACCATATCACGTATTACGTTATAACGTTATACCATATAACGTATTACGTTATAACGTTATACCATATAACGTAATATGTTATAACGTTATACCATATAAAGCATTACGTTATAACGTTATACCATATAACGTATTACGTTATAACATTGTACCATATAACGTATTACGTTATAACGTTATACCATATAACGTTATACTGTATGACGTAATACGTTATAACTTTATACCATATAACGTAATACGTTATAACGTTATACCGGATAACGTATTACGTTATAACGACATACCATATAACGTATTACGTTATAACGTTATACCATATAACGTATTACGTTATAACGTTATACCATATGACGTTATACTGTGTAACGTAATATGTTTTAGCGTTATACCATATAACGTGTTACGTTATAACGTTATACCATATAACGTATTACGTTATAACGTTATACCATATAACGTATTACGTTATAACGTTATACCATATAACGTATTACGTTATAACGTTATACCGGATAACGTATTACGTTATAACGACATACCATATAACGTATTACGTTATAACGTTATACCATGTAACGTATTACGTTATAACGTTATACCATATGACGTTATACTGTGTAACGTAATATGTTTTAACGTTATACCATATAACGTGTTACGTTATAACGTTATACCATATAACGTATTACGTTATAACGTTATACCATATAACGTAATATGTTATAACGTTATACCATATAAAGCATTACGTTATAACGTTATACCATTTAACGTATTACGTTATAACGTTGTACCATATAACGTATTACGTTATAACGTTATACCAGATAACGTATTACGTTATAGCGTTATACCATATAACGTATTGCGTTATAACGTTATACCATATAACGTATTACGTTTTAACGTTATACCATATAACGTTATACTATATAACGTAATACGTTTTGACGTTATGCCATATAAAGCATTACGTTATAACGTTATACCATATAACGTATTACGTTATAACGTTGTACCATATAACGTATTACGTTATAACGTTATACCAGATAACGTATTACGTTATAGCGTTATACCATATAACGTATTACGTTATAACGTTATACCATATATCGTATTACGTTTTAACGTTATACCATATAACGTTATACTATATAACGTAATACGTTTTGACGTTATGCCATATAACGTATTACGTTATAACGTTATACCATATAACGTTATATTATATAACGTAATACGTTATAACGTTATACCATATAACGTATTACGTTATAGCGTTATACCATATAACGTATTACGTTATAACGTTATACCATATAACGTATTACGTTATAACGTTATACCATATAACGTATTACGTTATAACGTTATACCGGATAACGTATTACGTTATAACGACATACCATATAACGTATTACGTTATAACGTTATACCATATAACGTATTACGTTATAACGTTATACCATATGACGTTATACTGTGTAACGTAATATGTTTTAACGTTATACCATATAACGTGTTACGTTATAACGTTATACCATATAACGTATTACGTTATAACGTTATACCATATAACGTATTTTGTTATAACGTTATACGATATAACGCTATACTACATAACGTAATACGTCATAACGTCATACCATATAACGTTATGCTATATAACGTATTACGTTATAACGTTATACCATATGACGTTATACTATGTAACGTATTACGTTATAACGTTGTACCATATAACGTATTACGTTATAACGTTATACCATATAACGTATCACGTTATAACGTTATACCATTTAACGTTATACTATATAACGTAATACGTTTTAACGTTATACCATATAACGTATTATGTTACAACGTTTTAGCATATATCGTTATACTATATAACGTAATACTTTATAACGTTATACCATATAACGTAATACGTTATAACGTTATACCATATAACGTAATACGAAATAATGTTATACCATATAACGTATTACGTTATAACGTTATAGCATATAACGTATTACGTTATAACGTTATACCATATAACGTATTACGTTTTAACGTTATACCATATAACGTTATACTATATAACGTAATACGTTTTGACGTTATACCATATAACGTATTACGTTATAACGTAATACGTTTTGACGTTATGCCATATAACGTATTACGTTATAACGTTATACCATATAACGTTATATTATATAACGTAATACGTTATAACGTTATACCATATAACGTATTACGTTATAGCGTTATACCATATAACGTATTACGTTATAACGTTATACCATATAACGTATTACGTTATAACGTTATACCATATAACGTATTACGTTATAACGTTATACCGGATAACGTATTACGTTATAAGGACATACCATATAACGTATTACGTTATAACGTTATACCATATAACGTATTACGTTATAACGTTATACCATATAACGTATTACGTTATAACGTTATACCAGATAACGTATTACGTTATAGCGTTATACCATATAACGTATTACGTTATAACGTTATACCATATAACGTATTACGTTATAACGTTATACCATATAACGTATTACGTTATAACGTTATACCAGATAACGTATTACGTTATAACGTTATACTATATGACGTAATACGTTATAACTTTATACCATATAACGTAATACGTTATAACGTTATACCATATAAAGCATTACGTTATAACGTTATACCATATAACGTATTAAAGTATAACGTTGTACCATATATCGTATTACGTTTTAACGTTATACCATATAACGTATTACGTTATAACGTTATACCATATAACGTTATACTATATAACGTAATACGTTTTAACGCTATACCATATAACGTATTACGTTATAACGTTGTACCATATAACGTATTACGTTATAACGTTGTACCATATAACGTATTACGTTATAACGTTACACCATATAACGTATTACGTTATAACGTTATTCCATATAACGTTATACTATATAACGTAATACGTTTTAACGTTATACTATATAACGTAATACGTTATAACGATATACCATATAACGTAATACGTTATAAGGTTATACCATATAAAGCATTATGTTATAACGTTATACTACATAACGTAATACGTTATAACGTTATACCATATAACGCTATACTACATAACGTAATACGTCATAACGTTATACCATATAACGTTATGCTATATAACGTAATACGTTATAACGTTATACCATATAACGCTATACTACATAACGTAATACGTCATAACGTTATACCATATGACGTTATGCTATATAACGTAATACGTTATAACGTTATACAATACAACGTATTACGTTATAACGTTATAGCATATAACGTTATACTATATAACGTAATACGTTTTAACGTTATACCAGATAACGTATTACGTTATAACGTTATACCATATAACGTAATACGTTGTAACGTTATACCATATAACGTATTACGTTACAACGTTTTAGCATATATCGTTATACTATATAACGTAATACTTTATAACGTTATACCATATAACGTAATACTTTATAACGTTATACCATATAACGTAATACGTTATAACGTTATACCATATAACGTAATACGAAATAATGTTATACCATATAACGTATTACGTTATAACGTTATAGCATATAACGTATTACGTTATAACGTTATACCATATAACGTATTACGTTTTAACGTTATACCATATAACGTTATACTATATAACGTAATACGTTTTGACGTTATACCGTATAACGTATTACGTTATAACGTTATACCATATAACGTTATATTATATAACGTAATACGTTATAACGTTATACCATATAACGTATTACGTTATAGCTTTATACCATATAACGTTATACTATATAACGTAATACGTTTTGACGTTATACCGTATAACGTATTACGTTATAACGTTATACCATGTAACGTTATGCTATATAACGTATTACGTTATAACGTTATACCATATGACGTTATACTATGTAACGTATTACGTTATAACGTTGTACCATATAACGTATTACGTTATAACGTTATACCATATAACGTATCACGTTATAACGTTATACCATTTAACGTTATACTATATAACGTAATACGTTTTAACGTTATACCAGATAACGTATTACGTTATAACGTTATACCATATAACGTAATACGTTGTAACGTTATACCATATAACGTATTAGGTTACAACGTTTTAGCATATATCGTTATACTATATAACGTAATACTTTATAACGTTATACCATATAACGTAATACGTTATAACGTTATACCATATAACGTAATACGAAATAATGTTATACCATATAACGTATTACGTTATAACGTTATAGCATATAACGTATTACGTTTTAACGTTATACCATATAACGTTATACCATATAACGTATTACGTTTTAACGTTATACCATATAACGTTATACTATATAACGTAATACGTTTTGACGTTATGCCATATAACGTATTACGTTATAACGTTATACCATATAACGTTATATTATATAACGTAATACGTTATAACGTTATACCATATAACGTATTACGTTATAACGTTATACCATATAACGTATTACGTTATAACGTTGTACCATATAACGTATTACTTTATAACGACATACCATATAACGTATTACGTTATAACGTTATACCATATAACGTATTACGTTATAACGTTATACCATATGACGTTATACTGTGTAACGTAATATGTTTTAACGTTATACCATATAACGTGTTACGTTATAACGTTATACCATATAACGTATTACGTTATAACGTTATACCATATAACGTATTTTGTTATAACGTTATACGATATGACGCTATACTACATAACGTAATACGTCATAACGCCATACCATATAACGATATGCTATATAACGTATTACGTTATAACGTTATACCATATGACGTTATACTATGTAACGTATTACGTTATAACGTTATACCATATAACGTATTACGTTATAACGTTATACCATATAACGTATTACGTTATAACGTTATACCGGATAACGTATTACGTTATAACGACATACCATATAACGTATTACGTTATAACGTTATACCATATAACGTATCACGTTATAACGTTATACCATTTAACGTTATACTATATAACGTAATACGTTTTAACGTTATACCAGATAACGTATTACGTTATAACGTTATACCATATAACGTAATACGTTGTAACGTTATACCATATAACGTATTAGGTTACAACGTTTTAGCATATATCGTTATACTATATAACGTAATACTTTATAACGTTATACCATATAACGTAATACGTTATAACGTTATACCATATAACGTAATACGAAATAATGTTATACCATATAACGTATTACGTTATAACGTTATAGCATATAACGTATTACGTTATAACGTTATACCATATAACGTATTACGTTTTAACGTTATACCATATAACGTTATACTATATAACGTAATACGTTTTGACGTTATACCATATAACGTATTACGTTATAACGTTATACCATATAACGTTATATTATATAACGTAATACGTTATAACGTTATACCATATAACGTATTACGTTATAGCGTTATACCATATAACGTATTACGTTATAACGTTATACCATATAACGTATTACGTTATAACGTTATACCATATAACGTATTACGTTATAACGTTATACCAGATAACGTATTACGTTATAGCGTTATACCATATAACGTATTACGTTATAACGTTATACCATATAACGTATTACGTTTTAACGTTATACCATATAACGTTATACTATATAACGTAATACGTTTTGACGTTATGCCATATAACGTATTACGTTATAACGTTATACCATATAACGTTATATTATATAACGTAATACGTTATAACGTTATACCATATAACGTATTACGTTATAACGTAATACCATATAACGTATTACGTTATAACGTTGTACCATATAACGTATTACGTTATAACGTTGTACCATATAACGTATTACGTTATAACGTTACACCATATAACGTATTACGTTATAACGTTATACCATATAACGTTATACTATATAACGTAATACGTTTTAACTTTATACCACATAACGTATTACGTTATAACGTAATACCATATAACGTTATATTATATAACATAATACGTTATAACGTTATACCATATAACGTATTACGTTATAACGTTATACCATATAACGTATTACGTTATAACGTTATACCATATAACGTATTACGTTATAACGTTATACCAGATAACGTATTACGTTATAGCGTTATACCATATAACGTATTACGTTATAACGTTATACCATATAACGTATTACGTTTTAACGTTATACCATAAAACGTTATACTATATAACGTAATACGTTTTGACGTTATGCCATATAACGTATTACGTTATAACGTTATACCATATAACGTTATATTATATAACGTAATACGTTATAACGTTATACCATATAACGTATTACGTTATAGCGTTATACCATATAACGTATTACGTTATAACGTTATACCATATAACGTATTACGTTATAACGTTATACCATATAACGTATTACGTTATAACGTTATACCGGATAACGTATTACGTTATAACGACATACCATATAACGTATTACGTTATAACGTTATACCATATAACGTATTACGTTATAACGTTATACCATACGACGTTATACTGTGTAACGTAATATGTTTTAACGTTATACCATATAACGTGTTACGTTATAACGTTATACCATATAACGTATTACGTTATAACGTTATACCATATAACGTATTTTGTTATAACGTTATACGATATAACGCTATACTACATAACGTAATACGTCATAACGTCATACCATATAACGTTATGCTATATAACGTATTACGTTATAACGTTATACCATATGACGTTATACTATGTAACGTATTACGTTATAACGTTGTACCGTATAACGTATTACGTTATAACGTTATACCATATAACGTATCACGTTATAACGTTATACCATTTAACGTTATACTATATAACGTAATACGTTTTAACGTTATACCAGATAACGTATTACGTTATAACGTTATACCACATAACGTAATACGTTGTAACGTTATACCATATAACGTATTAGGTTACAACGTTTTAGCATATATCGTTATACTATATAACGTAATACTTTATAACGTTATACCATATAACGTAATACGTTATAACGTTATACCATATAACGTAATACGAAATAATGTTATACCATATAACGTATTACGTTATAACGTTATAGCATATAACGTATTACGTTATAACGTTATACCATATAACGTATTACGTTTTAACGTTATACCATATAACGTTATACTATATAACGTAATACGTTTTGACGTTATACCATATAACGTATTACGTTATAACGTAATACGTTTTGACGATATGCCATATAACGTATTACGTTATAACGTTATACCATATAACGTTATATTATATAACGTAATACGGTATAACGTTATACCATATAACGTATTACGTTATAGCGTTATACCATATAACGTATTACGTTATAACGTTATACCATATAACGTATTACGTTATAACGTTATACCATATAACGTATTACGTTATAACGTTATACCGGATAACGTATTACGTTATAACGACATACCATATAACGTATTACGTTATAACGTTATACCATATAACGTATTACGTTATAACGTTATACCATATAACGTATTACGTTATAACGTTATACCAGATAACGTATTACGTTATAGCGTTATACCATATAACGTATTACGTTATAACGTTATACCATATAACGTATTACGTTTTAACGTTATACCATATAACGTTATACTATATAACGTAATACGTTTTGACGTTATGCCATATAACGTATTACGTTATAACGTTATACCATATAACGTTATATTATATAACGTAATACGTTATAACGTTATACCATATAACGTATTACGTTATAGCGTTATACCATATAACGTATTACGTTATAACGTTATACCATATAACGTATTACGTTATAACGTTATACCATATAACGTATTACGTTATAACGTTATACCATATAACGTATTACGTTATAACGTTATACCAGATAACGTATTACGTTATAACGACATACCATATAACGTATTACGTTATAACGTTATACCATATAACGTATTACGTTATAACGTTATACCATATGACGTTATACTGTGTAACGTAATATGTTTTAACGTTATACCATATAACGTGTTACGTTATAACGTTATACCATATAACGTATTACGTTATAACGTTATACCATATAACGTAATATGTTATAACGTTATACCATATAAAGCATTACGTTATAACGTTATACCATATAACGTATTACGTTATGACGTTGTACCATATAACGTATTACGTTATAACGTTATACCAGATAACGTATTACGTTATAGCGTTATACCATATAACGTATTACGTTATAACGTTATACCATATAACGTATTACGTTTTAACGTTATACCATATAACGTTATACTATATAACGTAATACGTTTTGACGTTATGCCATATAACGTATTACGTTATAACGTTATACCATATAACGTTATATTATATAACGTAATACGTTATAACGTTATACCATATAACGTATTACGTTATAGCGTTATACCATATAACGTATTGCGTTATAACGTTATACCATATAACGTATTACGTTATAACGTTACACCATATAACGTATTACGTTATAACGTTATACCGGATAACGTATTACGTTATAACGACATACCATATAACGTATTACGTTATAACGTTATACCGTATAACGTATTACGTTATAACGTTATACCATATGACGTTATACTGTGTAACGTAATATGTTTTAACGTTATACCATATAACGTGTTACGTTATAACGTTATACTATATAACGTATTACGTTATAACGTTATACCATATAACGTATTTTGTTATAACGTTATACGATATAACGCTATACTACATAACGTAATACGTCATAACGTCATACCATATAACGTTATGCTATATAACGTATTACGTTATAACGTTATACCATATGACGTTATACTATGTAACGTATTACGTTATAACGTTGTACCATATAACGTATTACGTTATAACGTTATACCATATAACGTATCACGTTATAACGTTATACCATTTAACGTTATACTATATAACGTAATACGTTTTAACGTTATACCAGATAACGTATTACGTTATAACGTTATACCATATAACGTAATACGTTGTAACGTTATACCATATAACGTATTAGGTTACAACGTTTTAGCATATATCGTTATACTATATAACGTAATACTTTATAACGTTATACCATATAACGTAATACGTTATAACGTTATACCATATAACGTAATACGAAATAATGTTATACCATATAACGTATTACGTTATAACGTTATAGCATATAACGTATTACGTTATAACGTTATACCATATAACGTATTACGTTTTAACGTTATACCATATAACGTTATACTATATAACGTAATACGTTTTGACGTTATACCATATAACGTATTACGTTATAACGTTATACCATATAACGTTATATTATATAACGTAATACGTTATAACGTTATACCATATAACGTATTACGTTATAGCGTTATACCATATAACGTATTACGTTATAACGTTATACCATATAACGTATTACGTTATAACGTTATACCATATAACGTATTACGTTATAACGTTATACCAGATAACGTATTACGTTATAGCGTTATACCATATAACGTATTACGTTATAACGTTATACCATATAACGTATTACGTTATAACGTTATACCATATAACGTATTACGTTATAACGTTATACCATATAACGTATTACGTTATAACGTTATACCGGATAACGTATTACGTTATAACGACATACCATATAACGTATTACGTTATAACGTTATACCATATAACGTATTACGTTATAACGTTATACCATAAGACGTTATACTGTGTAACGTAATATGTTTTAACGTTATACCATATAACGTGTTACGTTATAACGTTATACCATATAACGTATTACGTTATAACGTTATACCATATAACGTATTTTGTTATAACGTTATACGATATGACGCTATACTACATAAAGTAATAAGTCATAACGCCATACCATATAACGATATGCTATATAACGTATTACGTTATAACGTTATACCATATGACGTTATACTATGTAACGTATTACGTTATAACGTTATACCATATAACGTATTACGTTATAACGTTATACCATATAACGTATTACGTTATAACGTTATACCATATAACGTATTTTGTTATAACGTTATACGATATTACGCTATACTACATAACGTAATACGTCATAACGTCATACCATATAACGTTATGCTATATAACGTATTACGTTATAACGTTATACCATATAACGTAATATGTTATAACGTTATACCATATAAAGCATTACGTTATAACGTTATACCATATAACGTATTACGTTATAACGTTGTACCATATAACGTATTACGTTATAACGTTATACCATATAACGTTATACTATATGACGTAATACGTTATAACTTTATACCATATAACGTAATACGTTATAACGTTATACCATATAAAGCATTACGTTATAACGTTATACCATATAACGTATTAAAGTATAACGTTGTACCATATATCGTATTACGTTTTAACGTTATACCATATAACGTATTACGTTATAACGTTATACCATATAACGTTATACTATATAACGTAATACGTTTTAACGCTATACCATATAACGTATTACGTTATAACGTTGTACCATATAACGTATTACTTTATAACGACATACCATATAACGTATTACGTTATAACGTTATACCATATAACGTATTACGTTATAACGTTATACCATATGACGTTATACTGTGTAACGTAATATGTTTTAACGTTATACCATATAACGTGTTACGTTATAACGTTATACCATATAACGTATTACGTTATAACGTTATACCATATAACGTATTTTGTTATAACGTTATACGATATGACGCTATACTACATAACGTAATACGTCATAACGCCATACCATATAACGATATGCTATATAACGTATTACGTTATAACGTTATACCATATGACGTTATACTATGTAACGTATTACGTTATAACGTTATACCATATAACGTATTACGTTATAACGTTATACCATATAACGTATTACGTTATAACGTTATACCGGATAACGTATTACGTTATAACGACATACCATATAACGTATTATGTTATAACGTTATACCATATAACGTATCACGTTATAACGTTATACCATTTAACGTTATACTATATAACGTAATACGTTTTGACGTTATACCATATAACGTATTACGTTATAACGTTATACCATATAACGTTATATTATATAACGTAATACGTTGTAACGTTATACCATATAACGTATTAGGTTACAACGTTTTAGCATATATCGTTATACTATATAACGTAATACTTTATAACGTTATACCATATAACGTAATACGTTATAACGTTATACCATATAACGTAATACGAAATAATGTTATACCATATAACGTATTACGTTATAACGTTATAGCATATAACGTATTACGTTATAACGTTATACCATATAACGTATTACGTTTTAACGTTATACCATATAACGTTATACTATATAACGTAATACGTATTGACGTTATACCATATAACGTATTACGTTATAACGTTATACCATATAACGTTATATTATATAACGTAATACGTTATAACGTTATACCATATAACGTATTACGTTATAGCGTTATACCATATAACGTATTACGTTATAACGTTATACCATATAACGTATTACGTTATAACGTTATACCATATAACGTATTACGTTATAACGTTATACCAGATAACGTATTACGTTATAGCGTTATACCATATAACGTATTACGTTATAACGTTATACCATATAACGTATTACGTTTTAACGTTATACCATATAACGTTATACTATATAACGTAATACGTTTTGACGTTATGCCATATAACGTATTACGTTATAACGTTATACCATATAACGTATTACGTTTTAACGTTATACCATATAACGTTATACTATATAACGTATTACGTTATAACGTTACACCATATAACGTATTACGTTATAACGTTATACCATATAACGTTATACTATATAACGTAATACGTTTTAACTTTATACCACATAACGTATTACGTTATAACGTAATACCATATAACGTTATATTATATAACATAATACGTTATAACGTTATACCATATAACGTATTACGTTATAACGTTATACCATATAACGTATTACGTTATAACGTTATACCATATAACGTATTACGTTATAACGTTATACCAGATAACGTATTACGTTATAGCGTTATACCATATAACGTATTACGTTATAACGTTATACCATATAACGTATTACGTTTTAACGTTATACCATATAACGTTATACTATATAACGTAATACGTTTTGACGTTATGCCATATAACGTATTACGTTATAACGTTATACCATATAACGTTATATTATATAACGTAATACGTTATAACGTTATACCATATAACGTATTACGTTATAGCGTTATACCATATAACGTATTACGTTATAACGTTATACCATATAACGTATTACGTTATAACGTTATACCATATAACGTATTACGTTATAACGTTATACCGGATAACGTATTACGTTATAACGACATACCATATAACGTATTACGTTATAACGTTATACCATATAACGTATTACGTTATAACGTTATACCATACGACGTTATACTGTGTAACGTAATATGTTTTAACGTTATACCATATAACGTGTTACGTTATAACGTTATACCATATAACGTATTACGTTATAACGTTATACCATATAACGTATTTTGTTATAACGTTATACGATATAACGCTATACTACATAACGTAATACGTCATAACGTCATACCATATAACGTTATGCTATATAACGTATTACGTTATAACGTTATACCATATGACGTTATACTATGTAACGTATTACGTTATAACGTTGTACCGTATAACGTATTACGTTATAACGTTATACCATATAACGTATCACGTTATAACGTTATACCATTTAACGTTATACTATATAACGTAATACGTTTTAACGTTATACCAGATAACGTATTACGTTATAACGTTATACCACATAACGTAATACGTTGTAACGTTATACCATATAACGTATTAGGTTACAACGTTTTAGCATATATCGTTATACTATATAACGTAATACTTTATAACGTTATACCATATAACGTAATACGTTATAACGTTATACCATATAACGTAATACGAAATAATGTTATACCATATAACGTATTACGTTATAACGTTATAGCATATAACGTATTACGTTATAACGTTATACCATATAACGTATTACGTTTTAACGTTATACCATATAACGTTATACTATATAACGTAATACGTTTTGACGTTATACCATATAACGTATTACGTTATAACGTAATACGTTTTGACGTTATGCCATATAACGTATTACGTTATAACGTTATACCATATAACGTTATATTATATAACGTAATACGGTATAACGTTATACCATATAACGTATTACGTTATAGCGTTATACCATATAACGTATTACGTTATAACGTTATACCAGATAACGTATTACGTTATAGCGTTATACCATATAACGTATTACGTTATATCGTTATACCATATAACGTATTACGTTTTAACGTTATACCATATAACGTTATACTATATAACGTAATACGTTTTGACGTTATGCCATATAACGTATTACGTTATAACGTTATACCATATAACGTATTACGTTTTAACGTTATACCATATAACGATATACTATATAACGTAATACGTTTTGACGTTATGCCATATAACGTATTACGTTATAACGTTATACCATATAACGTATTACGTTTTAACGTTATACCATATAACGTTATACTATATAACGTATTACGTTATAACGTTACACCATATAACGTATTACGTTATAACGTTATACCATATAACGTTATACTATATAACGTAATACGTTTTAACTTTATACCACATAACGTATTACGTTATAACGTAATACCATATAACGTTATATTATATAACATAATACGTTATAACGTTATACCATATAACGTATTACGTTATAACGTTATACCATATAACGTATTACGTTATAACGTTATACCATATAACGTATTACGTTATAACGTTATACCAGATAACGTATTACGTTATAGCGTTATACCATATAACGTATTACGTTATAACGTTATACCATATAACGTATTACGTTTTAACGTTATACCATATAACGTTATACTATATAACGTAATACGTTTTGACGTTATGCCATATAACGTATTACGTTATAACGTTATACCATATAACGTTATATTATATAACGTAATACGTTATAACGTTATACCATATAACGTATTACGTTATAGCGTTATACCATATAACGTATTACGTTATAACGTTATACCATATAACGTATTACGTTATAACGTTATACCATATAACGTATTACGTTATAACGTTATACCGGATAACGTATTACGTTATAACGACATACCATATAACGTATTACGTTATAACGTTATACCATATAACGTATTACGTTATAACGTTATACCATACGACGTTATACTGTGTAACGTAATATGTTTTAACGTTATACCATATAACGTGTTACGTTATAACGTTATACCATATAACGTATTACGTTATAACGTTATACCATATAACGTATTTTGTTATAACGTTATACGATATAACGCTATACTACATAACGTAATACGTCATAACGTCATACCATATAACGTTATGCTATATAACGTATTACGTTATAACGTTATACCATATGACGTTATACTATGTAACGTATTACGTTATAACGTTGTACCGTATAACGTATTACGTTATAACGTTATGCCATATAACGTATCACGTTATAACGTTATACCATTTAACGTTATACTATATAACGTAATACGTTTTAACGTTATACCAGATAACGTATTACGTTATAACGTTATACCACATAACGTAATACGTTGTAACGTTATACCATATAACGTATTAGGTTACAACGTTTTAGCATATATCGTTATACTATATAACGTAATACTTTATAACGTTATACCATATAACGTAATACGTTATAACGTTATACCATATAACGTAATACGAAATAATGTTATACCATATAACGTATTACGTTATAACGTTATAGCATATAACGTATTACGTTATAACGTTATACCATATAACGTATTACGTTTTAACGTTATACCATATAACGTTATACTATATAACGTAATACGTTTTGACGTTATACCATATAACGTATTACGTTATAACGTAATACGTTTTGACGTTATGCCATATAACGTATTACGTTATAACGTTATACCATATAACGTTATATTATATAACGTAATACGGTATAACGTTATACCATATAACGTATTACGTTATAGCGTTATACCATATAACGTATTACGTTATAACGTTATACCATATAACGTATTACGTTATAACGTTATACCATATAACGTATTACGTTATAACGTTATACCGGATAACGTATTACGTTATAACGACATACCATATAACGTATTACGTTATAACGTTATACCATATAACGTATTACGTTATAACGTTATACCATATAACGTATTACGTTATAACGTTATACCAGATAACGTATTACGTTATAGCGTTATACCATATAACGTATTACGTTATAACGTTATACCATATAACGTATTACGTTTTAACGTTATACCATATAACGTTATACTATATAACGTAATACGTTTTGACGTTATGCCATATAACGTATTACGTTATAACGTTATACCATATAACGTTATATTATATAACGTAATACGTTATAACGTTATACCATATAACGTATTACGTTATAGCGTTATACCATATAACGTATTACGTTATAACGTTATACCATATAACGTATTACGTTATAACGTTATACCATATAACGTATTACGTTATAACGTTATACCATATAACGTATTACGTTATAACGTTATACCGGATAACGTATTACGTTATAACGTTATACCATATGACGTTATACTGTGTAACGTAATATGTTTTAACGTTATACCATATAACGTGTTACGTTATAACGTTATACCATATAACGTATTACGTTATAACGTTATACCATATAACGTAATATGTTATAACGTTATACCATATAAAGCATTACGTTATAACCTTATACCATATAACGTATTACGTTATGACGTTGTACCATATAACGTATTACGTTATAACGTTATACCAGATAACGTATTACGTTATAGCGTTATACCATATAACGTATTACGTTATAACGTTATACCATATAACGTATTACGTTTTAACGTTATACCATATAACGTTATACTATATAACGTAATACGTTTTGACGTTATGCCATATAACGTATTACGTTATAACGTTATACCATATAACGTTATATTATATAACGTAATACGTTATAACGTTATACCATATAACGTATTACGTTATAGCGTTATACCATATAACGTATTGCGTTATAACGTTATACCATATAACGTATTACGTTATAACGTTACACCATATAACGTATTACGTTATAACGTTATACCGGATAACGTATTACGTTATAACGACATACCATATAACGTATTACGTTATAACGTTATACCGTATAACGTATTACGTTATAACGTTATACCATATGACGTTATACTGTGTAACGTAATATGTTTTAACGTTATACCATATAACGTGTTACGTTATAACGTTATACTATATAACGTATTACGTTATAACGTTATACCATATAACGTATTTTGTTATAACGTTATACGATATAACGCTATACTACATAACGTAATACGTCATAACGTCATACCATATAACGTTATGCTATATAACGTATTACGTTATAACGTTATACCATATGACGTTATACTATGTAACGTATTACGTTATAACGTTGTACCATATAACGTATTACGTTATAACGTTATACCATATAACGTATCACGTTATAACGTTATACCATTTAACGTTATACTATATAACGTAATACGTTTTAACGTTATACCAGATAACGTATTACGTTATAACGTTATACCATATAACGTAATACGTTGTAACGTTATACCATATAACGTATTAGGTTACAACGTTTTAGCATATATCGTTATACTATATAACGTAATACTTTATAACGTTATACCATATAACGTAATACGTTATAACGTTATACCATATAACGTAATACGAAATAATGTTATACCATATAACGTATTACGTTATAACGTTATAGCATATAACGTATTACGTTATAACGTTATACCATATAACGTATTACGTTTTAACGTTATACCATATAACGTTATACTATATAACGTAATACGTTTTGACGTTATACCATATAACGTATTACGTTATAACGTTATACCATATAACGTTATATTATATAACGTAATACGTTATAACGTTATACCATATAACGTATTACGTTATAGCGTTATACCATATAACGTATTACGTTATAACGTTATACCATATAACGTATTACGTTATAACGTTATACCATATAACGTATTACGTTATAACGTTATACCAGATAACGTATTACGTTATAGCGTTATACCATATAACGTATTACGTTATAACGTTATACCATATAACGTATTACGTTATAACGTTATACCATATAACGTATTACGTTATAACGTTATACCATATAACGTATTACGTTATAACGTTATACCGGATAACGTATTACGTTATAACGACATACCATATAACGTATTACGTTATAACGTTATACCATATAACGTATTACGTTATAACGTTATACCATAAGACGTTATACTGTGTAACGTAATATGTTTTAACGTTATACCATATAACGTGTTACGTTATAACGTTATACCATATAACGTATTACGTTATAACGTTATACCATATAACGTATTTTGTTATAACGTTATACGATATTACGCTATACTACATAACGTAATACGTCATAACGTCATACCATATAACGTTATGCTATATAACGTATTACGTTATAACGTTATACCATATGACGTTATACTATGTAACGTATTACGTTATAACGTTGTACCATATAACGTATTACGTTATAACGTTATACCATATAACGTATCACGTTATAACGTTATACCATTTAACGTTATACTATATAACGTAATACGTTTTAACTTTATACCATATAACGTATTACGTTATAACGTTATAGCATATAACGTTATGCTATATAACGTAATACGTTTTAACGTTATACCATATCACGTATTACGTTATAACGTTATACCATATAACGTATTACGTTATAACGTTATACCATATAACGTAATATGTTATAACGTTATACCATATAAAGCATTACGTTATAACCTTATACCATATAACGTATTACGTTATGACGTTGTACCATATAACGTATTACGTTATAACGTTATACCAGATAACGTATTACGTTATAGCGTTATACCATATAACGTATTACGTTATAACGTTATACCATATAACGTATTACGTTTTAACGTTATACCATATAACGTTATACTATATAACGTAATACGTTTTGACGTTATGCCATATAACGTATTACGTTATAACGTTATACCATATAACGTTATATTATATAACGTAATACGTTATAACGTTATACCATATAACGTATTACGTTATAGCGTTATACCATATAACGTATTGCGTTATAACGTTATACCATATAACGTATTACGTTATAACGTTACACCATATAACGTATTACGTTATAACGTTATACCGGATAACGTATTACGTTATAACGACATACCATATAACGTATTACGTTATAACGTTATACCGTATAACGTATTACGTTATAACGTTATACCATATGACGTTATACTGTGTAACGTAATATGTTTTAACGTTATACCATATAACGTGTTACGTTATAACGTTATACTATATAACGTATTACGTTATAACGTTATACCATATAACGTATTTTGTTATAACGTTATACGATATAACGCTATACTACATAACGTAATACGTCATAACGTCATACCATATAACGTTATGCTATATAACGTATTACGTTATAACGTTATACCATATGACGTTATACTATGTAACGTATTACGTTATAACGTTGTACCATATAACGTATTACGTTATAACGTTATACCATATAACGTATCACGTTATAACGTTACACCATTTAACGTTATACTATATAACGTAATACGTTTTAACGTTATACCAGATAACGTATTACGTTATAACGTTATACCATATAACGTAATACGTTGTAACGTTATACCATATAACGTATTAGGTTACAACGTTTTAGCATATATCGTTATACTATATAACGTAATACTTTATAACGTTATACCATATAACGTAATACGTTATAACGTTATACCATATAACGTAATACGAAATAATGTTATACCATATAACGTATTACGTTATAACGTTATAGCATATAACGTATTACGTTATAACGTTATACCATATAACGTATTACGTTTTAACGTTATACCATATAACGTTATACTATATAACGTAATACGTTTTGACGTTATACCATATAACGTATTACGTTATAACGTTATACCATATAACGTTATATTATATAACGTAATACGTTATAACGTTATACCATATAACGTATTACGTTATAGCGTTATACCATATAACGTATTACGTTATAACGTTATACCATATAACGTATTACGTTATAACGTTATACCATATAACGTATTACGTTATAACGTTATACCAGATAACGTATTACGTTATAGCGTTATACCATATAACGTATTACGTTATAACGTTATACCATATAACGTATTACGTTATAACGTTATACCATATAACGTATTACGTTATAACGTTATACCATATAACGTATTACGTTATAACGTTATACCGGATAACGTATTACGTTATAACGACATACCATATAACGTATTACGTTATAACGTTATACCATATAACGTATTACGTTATAACGTTATACCATAAGACGTTATACTGTGTAACGTAATATGTTTTAACGTTATACCATATAACGTGTTACGTTATAACGTTATACCATATAACGTATTACGTTATAACGTTATACCATATAACGTATTTTGTTATAACGTTATACGATATTACGCTATACTACATAACGTAATACGTCATAACGTCATACCATATAACGTTATGCTATATAACGTATTACGTTATAACGTTATACCATATGACGTTATACTATGTAACGTATTACGTTATAACGTTGTACCATATAACGTATTACGTTATAACGTTATACCATATAACGTATCACGTTATAACGTTATACCATTTAACGTTATACTATATAACGTAATACGTTTTAACTTTATACCATATAACGTATTACGTTATAACGTTATAGCATATAACGTTATGCTATATAACGTAATACGTTTTAACGTTATACCATATCACGTATTACGTTATAACGTTATACCATATAACGTATTACGTTATAACGTTATACCATATAACGTAATATGTTATAACGTTATACCATATCAAGCATTACGTTATAACGTTATACCATATAACGTATTACGTTATAACGTTGTACCATATAACGTATTACGTTATAACGTTATACCATATAACGTTATACTATATGACGTAATACGTTATAACTTTATACCATATAACGTAATACGTTATAACGTTATACCATATAAAGCATTACGTTATAACGTTATACCATATAACGTATTAAAGTATAACGTTGTACCATATATCGTATTACGTTTTAACGTTATACCATATAACGTATTACGTTATAACGTTATACCATATAACGTTATACTATATAACGTAATACGTTTTAACGCTATACCATATAACGTATTACGTTATAACGTTGTACCATATAACGTATTACGTTATAACGTTGTACCATATAACGTATTACGTTATAACGTTACACCATATAACGTATTACGTTATAACGTTATACCATATAACGTTATACTATATAACGTAATACGTTTTAACTTTATACCACATAACGTATTACGTTATAACGTAATACCATATAACGTTATATTATATAACATAATACGTTATAACGTTATACCATATAACGTATTACGTTATAACGTTATACCATATAACGTATTACGTTATAACGTTATACCATATAACGTATTACGTTATAACGTTATACCAGAAAACGTATTACGTTATAACGACATACCATATAACGTATTACGTTATATCGTTATACCATATAACGTATTACGTTATAACGTCGTACCATATAACGTATTACTTTATAATGTTATACCATATAACGTATTACGTTATAATGTTATACCATATAACGTAATACTATATAACGTAATACGTTATAACGTTATACCATATAACGTATTTTGTTATAACGTTATACGATATAACGCTATACTACATAACGTAATACGTCATAACGTCATACCATATAACGTTATGCTATATAACGTATTACGTTATAACGTTATACCATATGACGTTATACTATGTAACGTATTACGTTATAACGTTGTACCATATAACGTATTACGTTATAACGTTATACCATATAACGTATCACGTTATAACGTTATACCATTTAACGTTATACTATATAACGTAATACGTTTTAACTTTATACCATATAACGTATTACGTTATAACGTTATAGCATATAACGTTATGCTATATAACGTAATACGTTTTAACGTTATACCATATCACGTATTACGTTATAACGTTATACCATATAACGTATTACGTTATAACGTTATACCATATAACGTATTACGTTATAACGTTATACCAGATAACGTATTACGTTATAACGTTATACCATATAGCGTATTACGTTATAACGTTATACCATATAACGTATCACGTTATAACGTTATACCATTTAACGTTATACTATATAACGTAATACGTTTTAACTTTATACCATATAACGTATTACGTTATAACGTTATAGCATATAACGTTATGCTATATAACGTAATACGTTTTAACGTTATACCATATCACGTATTACGTTATAACGTTATACCATACAACGTATTACGTTATAACGATATACCATATAACGTAATATGTTATAACGTTATACCATATAAAGCATTACGTTATAACGTTATACCATATAACGTATTACGTTATAACGTTGTACCATATAACGTATTACGTTATAACGTTATACCATATAACGTTATACTATATGACGTAATACGTTATAACTTTATACCATATAACGTAATACGTTATAACGTTATACCATATAAAGCATTACGTTATAACGTTATACCATATAACGTATTAAAGTATAACTTTGTACCATATATCGTATTACGTTTTAACGTTATACCATATAACGTATTACGTTATAACGTTATACCATATAACGTTATACTATATAACGTAATACGTTTTAACGCTATACCATATAACGTATTACGTTATAACGTTGTACCATATAACGTATTACGTTATAACGTTGTACCATATAACGTTATATTATATAACATAATACGTTATAACGTTATACCATATAACGTATTACGTTATAACGTTATACCATATAACGTAGTACGTTATAACGTTATACCATATAACGTATTACGTTATAACGTTATACCAGATAACGTATTACGTTATAACGACATACCATATAACGTATTACGTTATATCGTTATACCATATAACGTATTACGTTATAACGTCGTACCATATAACGTATTACTTTATAATGTTATACCATATAACGTATTACGTTATAATGTTATACCATATAACGTAATACTATATAACGTAATACGTTATAACGTTATACCATATAACGTAATACGTTATAACGTTATACCATATAACGTAATACGTTATAACGTTATACCATATAACGTATTACGTTATAACGTTATACCATATAACGTATTTTGTTATAACGTTATACGATATAACGCTATACTACATAACGTAATACGTCATAACGTCATACCATATAACGTTATGCTATATAACGTATTACGTTATAACGTTATACCATATGACGTTATACTATGTAACGTATTACGTTATAACGTTGTACCATATAACGTATTACGTTATAACGTTATACCATATAACGTATCACGTTATAACGTTATACCATTTAACGTTATACTATATAACGTAATACGTTTTAACTTTATACCATATAACTTATTACGTTATAACGTTATAGCATATAACGTTATGCTATATAACGTAATACGTTTTAACGTTATACCATATCACGTATTACGTTATAACGTTATACCATATAACGTATTACGTTATAACGTTATACCATATAACGTAATATGTTATAACGTTATACCATATAAAGCATTACGTTATAACGTTATACCATATAACGTATTACGTTATAACGTTGTACCATATAACGTATTACGTTATAACGTTATACCATATAACGTTATACTATATGACGTAATACGTTATAACTTTATACCATATAACGTAATACGTTATAACGTTATACCATATAAAGCATTACGTTATAACGTTATACCATATAACGTATTAAAGTATAACGTTGTACCATATATCGTATTACGTTTTAACGTTATACCATATAACGTATTACGTCATAACGTTATACCATATAACGTTATACTATATAACGTAATACGTTTTAACGCTATACCATATAACGTATTACGTTATAACGTTGTACCATATAACGTATTACGTTATAACGTTGTACCATATAACGTATTACGTTATAACGTTACACCATATAACGTATTACGTTATAACGTTATACCATATAACGTTATACTATATAACGTAATACGTTTTAACTTTATACCACATAACGTATTACGTTATAACGTAATACCATATAACGTTATATTATATAACGTAATACGTTATAACGTTATACCATATAACGTATTACGTTATAACGTTATACCATATAACGTATTACGTTATAACGTTATACCATATAACGTATTACGTTATAACGTTATACCAGAAAACGTATTACGTTATAACGACATACCATATAACGTATTACGTTATATCGTTATACCATATAACGTATTACGTTATAACGTCGTACCATATAACGTATTACTTTATAATGTTATACCATATAACGTATTACGTTATAATGTTATACCATATAACGTAATACTATATAACGTAATACGTTATAACGTTATACCATATAACGTAATACGTTATAACGTTATACCATATAAAGCATTACGTTATAACGCTCTACTACATAACGTAATACGTTATAACGTTATACCATATAATTCTAAACTACATAACGTAATACGTTATAACGTTATACCATATAACGTAATACGTTATAACGTTATACCATATAACGTATTACGTTATAACGTTATACCATATAACGTATTACGTTATAACGTTATACCAGATAACGTATTACGTTATAGCGTTATACCATATAACGTATTACGTTATAACGTTATACCATATAACGTATTACGTTATAACGTTATACCATATGACGTTATACTGTGTAACGTAATATGTTTTAACGTTATACCATATAACGTGTTACGTTATAACGTTATACCATATAACGTATTACGTTATAACGTTATACCATATAACGTATCACGTTATAACGTTATACCATTTAACGTTATACTATATAACGTAATACGTTTTAACTTTATACCATATAACTTATTACGTTATAACGTTATAGCATATAACGTTATGCTATATAACGTAATACGTTTTAACGTTATACCATATCACGTATTACGTTATAACGTTATACCATCTAACGTATTACGTTATAACGTTATACCATATAACGTAATATGTTATAACGTTATACCATATAAAGCATTACGTTATAACGTTATACCATATAACGTATTACGTTATAACTTTATACCATATAACGTAATACGTTATAACGTTATACCATATAAAGCATTACGTTATAACGTTATACCATATAACGTATTAAAGTATAACGTTGTACCATATATCGTATTACGTTTTAACGTTATACCATATAACGTATTACGTTATAACGTTATACCATATAACGTTATACTATATAACGTAATACGTTTTAACGCTATACCATATAACGTATTACGTTATAACGTTGTACCATATAACGTATTACGTTATAACGTTGTACCATATAACGTATTACGTTATAACGTTACACCATATAACGTATTACGTTATAACGTTATACCATATAACGATATACTATATAACGTAATACGTTTTAACTTTATACCACATAACGTATTACGTTATAACGTAATACCATATAACGTTATATTATATAACGTAATACGTTATAACGTTATACCATATAACGTATTACGTTATAACGTTATACCATATAACGTATTACGTTATAACGTTATACCATATAACGTATTACGTTATAACGTTATACCAGATAACGTATTACGTTATAACGACATACCATATAACGTATTACGTTATATCGTTATACCATATAACGTATTACGTTATAACGTCGAACCATATAACGTATTACTTTATAATGTTATACCATATAACGTATTACGTTATAATGTTATACCATATAACGTAATACTATATAACGTAATACGTTATAACGTTATACCATATAACGTAATACGTTATAACGTTATACCATATAAAGCATTACGTTATAACGCTCTACTACATAACGTAATACGTTATAACGTTATACCATATAATTCTAAACTACATAACGTAATACGTTATAACGTTATACCATATAACGTAATACGTTATAACGTTATACCATATAAAGCATTACGTTATAACGCTCTACTACATAACGTAATACGTTATAACGTTATACCATATAATTCTAAACTACATAACGTAATACGTTATAACGTTATACCATATAACGTTATGCTATATAACGTATTACGTTATAACGTTATACCATATGACGTTATACTATGTAACGTATTACGTTATAACGTTGTACCATATAACATATTACGTTATAACGTTATACCATATAACATATTACGTTATAACGTTATACCATATAACGTATCACGTTATAACGTTATACCATTTAACGTTATACTATATAACGTAATACGTTTTAACTTTATACCATATAACTTATTACGTTATAACGTTATAGCATATAACGTTATGCTATATAACGTAATACGTTTTAACGTTATACCATATCACGTATTACGTTATAACGTTATACCATATAACGTATTACGTTATAACGTTATACCATATAACGTAATATGTTATAACGTTATACCATATAAAGCATTACGTTATAACGTTATACCATATAACGTATTACGTTATAACGTTGTACCATATAACGTATTACGTTATAACGTTATACCATATAACGTTATACTATATGACGTAATACGTTATAACTTTATACCATATAACGTATTACGTTATAACGTTATACCATATAACGTATTTTGTTATAACGTTATACGATATAACGCTATACTACATAACGTAATACGTCATAACGTCATACCATATAACGTTATGCTATATAACGTATTACGTTATAACGTTATACCATATGACGTTATACTATGTAACGTATTACGTTATAACGTTGTACCATATAACATATTACGTTATAACGTTATACCATATAACGTATCACGTTATAACGTTATACCATTTAACGTTATACTATATAACGTAATACGTTTTAACTTTATACCATATAACTTATTACGTTATAACGTTATAGCATATAACGTTATGCTATATAACGTAATACGTTTTAACGTTATACCATATCACGTATTACGTTATAACGTTATACCATATAACGTATTACGTTATAACGTTATACCATATAACGTAATATGTTATAACGTTATACCATATAAAGCATTACGTTATAACGTTATACCATATAACGTATTACGTTATAACGTTGTACCATATAACGTATTACGTTATAACGTTATACCATATAACGTTATACTATATGACGTAATACGTTATAACTTTATACCATATAACGTAATACGTTATAACGTTATACCATATAAAGCATTACGTTATAACGTTATACCATATAACGTATTAAAGTATAACGTTGTACCATATATCGTATTACGTTTTAACGTTATACCATATAACGTATTACGTCATAACGTTATACCATATAACGTTATACTATATAACGTAATACGTTTTAACGCTATACCATATAACGTATTACGTTATAACTTTGTACCATATAACGTATTACGTTATAACGTTGTACCATATAACGTATTACGTTATAACGTTACACCATATAACGTATTACGTTATAACGTTATACCATATAACGTTATACTATATAACGTAATACGTTTTAACTTTATACCACATAACGTATTACGTTATAACGTAATACCATATAACGTTATATTATATAACGTAATACGTTATAACGTTATACCATATAACGTATTACGTTATAACGTTGTACCATATAACGTATTACGTTATAACGTTATACCATATAACGTATTACGTTATAACGTTATACCAGATAACGTATTACGTTATAACGACATACCATATAACGTATTACGTTATATCGTTATACCATATAACGTATTACGTTATAACGTCGTACCATATAACGTATTACTTTATAATGTTATACCATATAACGTATTACGTTATAATGTTATACCATATAACGTAATACTATATAACGTAATACGTTATAACGTTATACCATATAACGTAATACGTTATAACGTTATACCATATAAAGCATTACGTTATAACGCTCTACTACATAACGTAATACGTTATAACGTTATACCATATAATTCTAAACTACATAACGTAATACGTTATAACGTTATACCATATAACGTAATACGTTATAACGTTATACCATATAACGTATTACGTTATAACGTTATACCATATAACGTATTACGTTATAACGTTATACCAGATAACGTATTACGTTATAGCGTTATACCATATAACGTATTACGTTATAACGTTATACCATATAACGTATTACGTTATAACGTTATACCATATGACGTTATACTGTGTAACGTAATATGTTTTAACGTTATACCATATAACGTGTTACGTTATAACGTTATACCATATAACGTATTACGTTATAACGTTATACCATATAACGTATCACGTTATAACGTTATACCATTTAACGTTATACTATATAACGTAATACGTTTTAACTTTATACCATACAACTTATTACGTTATAACGTTATAGCATATAACGTTATGCTATATAACGTAATACGTTTTAACGTTATACCATATCACGTATTACGTTATAACGTTATACCATATAACGTATTACGTTATAACGTTATACCATATAACGTAATATGTTATAACGTTATACCATATAAAGCATTACGTTATAACGTTATACCATATAACGTATTACGTTATAACGTTGTACCATATAACGTATTACGTTATAACGTTATACCATATAACGTTATACTATATAACGTAATACGTTATAACTTTATACCATATAACGTAATACGTTATAACGTTATACCATATAAAGCATTACGTTATAACGTTATACCATATAACGTATTAAAGTATAACGTTGTACCATATATCGTATTACGTTTTAACGTTATACCATATAACGTATTACGTTATAACGTTATACCATATAACGTTATACTATATAACGTAATACGTTTTAACGCTATACCATATAACGTATTACGTTATAACGTTGTACCATATAACGTATTACGTTATAACGTTGTACCATATAACGTATTACGTTATAACGTTACACCATATAACGTATTACGTTATAACGTTATACCATATAACGTTATACTATATAACGTAATACGTTTTAACTTTATACCACATAACGTATTACGTTATAACGTAATACCATATAACGTTATATTATATAACGTAATACGTTATAACGTTATACCATATAACGTATTACGTTATAACGTTATACCATATAACGTATTACGTTATAACGTTATACCATATAACGTATTACGTTATAACGTTATACCAGATAACGTATTACGTTATAACGACATACCATATAACGTATTACGTTATATCGTTACACCATATAACGTATTACGTTATAACGTCGAACCATATAACGTATTACTTTATAATGTTATACCATATAACGTATTACGTTATAATGTTATACCATATAACGTAATACTATATAACGTAATACGTTATAACGTTATACCATATAACGTAATACGTTATAACGTTATACCATATAAAGCATTACGTTATAACGCTCTACTACATAACGTAATACGTTATAACGTTATACCATATAATTCTAAACTACATAACGTAATACGTTATAACGTTATACCATATAACGTAATACGTTATAACGTTATACCATATAACGTATTACGTTATAACGTTATACCATATAACGTATTACGTTATAACGTTATACCAGATAACGTATTACGTTATAGCGTTATACCATATAACGTATTACGTTATAACGTTATACCATATAACGTATTACGTTATAACGTTATACCAGATAACGTATTACGTTATAGCGTTATACCATATAACGTATTACGTTATAACGTTATACCATATAACGTATTACGTTTTAACGTTATACCATATAACGTATTACGTTATAACGTTATACCATATAACGTTATACTATATAACGTAATACGTTTTAACGCTATACCATATAACGTATTACGTTATAACGTTGTACCATATAACGTATTACGTTATAACGTTGTACCATATAACGTATTACGTTATAACGTTACACCATATAACGTATTACGTTATAACGTTATACCATATAACGTTATACTATATAACGTAATACGTTTTAACTTTATACCACATAACGTATTACGTTATAACGTAATACCATATAACGTTATATTATATAACATATTACGTTATAACGTTATACCATATAACGTATTACGTTATAACGTTATACCATATAACGTATTACGTTATAACGTTATACCATATAACGTATTACGTTATAACGTTATACCAGAAAACGTATTACGTTATAACGACATACCATATAACGTATTACGTTATATCGTTATACCATATAACGTATTACGTTATAACGTCGTACCATATAACGTATTACTTTATAATGTTATACCATATAACGTATTACGTTATAATGTTATACCATATAACGTAATACTATATAACGTAATACGTTATAACGTTATACCATATAACGTATTTTGTTATAACGTTATACGATATAACGCTATACTACATAACGTAATACGTCATAACGTCATACCATATAACGTTATGCTATATAACGTATTACGTTATAACGTTATACCATATGACGTTATACTATGTAACGTATTACGTTACAACGTTGTACCATATAACGTATTACGTTATAACGTTATACCATATAACGTATCACGTTATAACGTTATACCATTTGACGTTATACTATATAACGTAATAGGTTTTAACTTTATACCATAGAACGTATTACGTTATAACGTTATAGCATATAACGTTATGCTATATAACGTAATACGTTTTAACGTTATACCATATCACGTATTACGTTATAACGTTATACCATATAACGTATTACGTTATAACGTTATACCATATAACGTAATATGTTATAACGTTATACCATATAAAGCATTACGTTATAACGTTATACCATATAACGTATTACGTTATAACGTTGTACCATATAACGTATTACGTTATAACGTTATACCATATAACGTTATGCTATATGACGTAATACGTTATAACTTTATACCATATAACGTAATACGTTATAACGTTATACCATATAAAGCATTACGTTATAACGTTATACCATATAACGTATTAAAGTGTAACGTTGTACCATATATCGTATTACGTTTTAACGTTATACCATATAACGTATTACGTTATAACGTTATACCATATAACGTTATACTATATAACGTAATACGTTTTAACGCTATACCATATAACGTATTACGTTATAACGTTGTACCATATAACGTATTACGTTATAACGTTATACCACATAACGTAATACGTTGTAACGTTATACCATATAACGTATTAGGTTACAACGTTTTAGCATATATCGTTATACTATATAACGTAATACTTTATAACGTTATACCATATAACGTAATACGTTATAACGTTATACCATATAACGTATTACGTTATAACGTTGTACCATATAACGTATTACGTTATAACGTTACACCATATAACGTATTACGTTGTAACGTTATACCATATAACGTATTACGTTATAACGTTATACCATATAACGTATTTTGTTATAACGTTATACGATGTAACGCTATACTACATAACGTAATACGTCATAACGTCATACCATATAACGTTATGCTATATAACGTACTACGTTATAACGTTATACCATATGACGTTATACTATGTAACGTATTACGTTATAACGTTGTACCATATAACGTATTACGTTATAACGTTATACCATATAACGTATCACGTTATAACGTTATACCATTTAACGTTATACTATATAACGTAATACGTTTTAACGTTATACCAGATAACGTATTACGTTATAACGTTATACCACATAACGTAATACGTTGTAACGTTATACCATATAACGTATTAGGTTACAACGTTTTAGCATATATCGTTATACTATATAACGTAATACTTTATAACGTTATACCATATAACGTAATACGTTATAACGTTATACCATATAACGTAATACGAAATAATGTTATACCATATAACGTATTACGTTATAACGTTATAGCATATAACGTATTACGTTATAACGTTATACCATATAACGTATTACGTTTTTAACGTTATACCATATAACGTTATACTATATAACGTAATACGTTTTGACGTTATACCATATAACGTATTACGTTATAACGTTATACCATATAACGTATTTTGTTATAACGTTATACGATGTAACGCTATACTACATAACGTAATACGTCATAACGTCATACCATATAACGTTATGCTATATAACGTATTACGTTATAACGTTATACCATATGACGTTATACTATGTAACGTATTACGTTATAACGTTGTACCATATAACGTATTACGTTATAACGTTATACCATATAACGTATCACGTTATAACGTTATACCATTTAACGTTATACTATATAACGTAATACGTTTTAACGTTATACCAGATAACGTATTTCGTTATAACGTTATACCACATAACGTAATACGTTGTAACGTTATACATATAACGTATTAGGTTACAACGTTTTAGCATATATCGTTATACTATATAACGTAATACTTTATAACGTTATACCATATAACGTAATACGTTATAACGTTATACATATAACGTAATACGAAATAATGTTATACCATATAACGTATTACGTTATAACGTTATAGCATATAACGTATTACGTTATAACGTTATACCATATAACGTATTACGTTTTAACGTTATACCATATAACGTTATACTACATAACGTAATACGTTTTGACGTTATACCATATAACGTATTACGTTATAACGTAATACGTTTTGACGTTATGCCATATAACGTATTACGTTATAACGTTATACCATATAACGTTATATTATATAACGTAATACGTTATAACGTTATACCATATAACGTATTACGTTATAGCGTTTTACCATATAACGTATTACGTTATAACGTTATACCATATAACGTATTACGTTATAACGTTATACCATATAGCGTATTACGTTATAACGTTATACCATATAACGTATCACGTTATAACGTTATACCATTTAACGTTATACTATATAACGTAATACGTTTTAACTTTATACCATATAACGTATTACGTTATAACGTTATAGCATATAACGTTATGCTATATAACGTAATACGTTTTAACGTTATACCATATCACGTATTACGTTATAACGTTATACCATATAACGTATTACGTTATAACGATATACCATATAACGTAATATGTTATAACGTTATACCATATAAAGCATTACGTTATAACGTTATACCATATAACGTATTACGTTATAACGTTGTACCATATAACGTATTACGTTATAACGTTATACCATATAACGTTATACTATATGACGTAATACGTTATAACTTTATACCATATAACGTAATACGTTATAACGTTATACCATATAAAGCATTACGTTATAACGTTATACCATATAACGTATTACGTTATAACGATATACCATATAACGTAATATGTATAACGTTATACCATATAAAGCATTACGTTATAACGTTATACCATATAACGTATTACGTTATAACGTTGTACCATATAACGTATTACGTTATAACGTTATACCATATAACGTTATACTATATGACGTAATACGTTATAACTTTATAACATATAACGTAATACGTTATAACGTTATACCATATAAAGCATTACGTTATAACGTTATACCATATAACGTATTAAAGTATAACTTTGTACCATATATCGTATTACGTTTTAACGTTATACCATATAACGTATTACGTTATAACGTTATACCATATAACGTTATACTATATAACGTAATACGTTTTAACGCTATACCATATAACGTATTACGTTATAACGTTGTACCATATAACGTATTACGTTATAACGTTGTACCATATAACGTTATATTATATAACATAATACGTTATAACGTTATACCATATAACGTATTACG
This sequence comes from Bombus flavifrons, assembly GCF_040668555.2. Taxonomy (NCBI): domain Eukaryota; kingdom Metazoa; phylum Arthropoda; class Insecta; order Hymenoptera; family Apidae; genus Bombus; species Bombus flavifrons. The sequence goes on from NW_027184943.1 coordinate 54,143, forward strand.
TTATAACGTTATACCATATAACGTAGTACGTTATAACGTTATACCATATAACGTATTACGTTATAACGTTATACCAGATAACGTATTACGTTATAACGACATACCATATAACGTATTACGTTATATCGTTATACCATATAACGTATTACGTTATAACGTCGTACCATATAACGTATTACTTTATAATGTTATACCATATAACGTATCACGTTATAACGTATATACCATATAAACGTATTTTGTTATAACGTTATACGATATAACGCTATACTACATAACGTAATACGTCATAACGTCATACCATATAACGTTATGCTATATAACGTATTACGTTATAACGTTATACCATATGACGTTATACTATGTAACGTATTACGTTATAACGTTGTACCATATAACGTATTACGTTATAACGTTATACCATATAACGTATTACGTTATAACGTTATACCATATAACGTAATATGTTATAACGTTATACCATATAAAGCATTACGTTATAACGTTATACCATATAACGTATTACGTTATAAACGTTGTACCATATAACGTATTACGTTATAACGTTATACCATATAACGTTATACTATATGACGTAATACGTTATAACTTTATACCATATAACGTAATACGTTATAACGTTATACCATATAAAGCATTACGTTATAACGTTATACCATATAACGTATTAAAGTATAACGTTGTACCATATATCGTATTACGTTTTAACGTTATACCATATAACGTATTACGTCATAACGTTATACCATATAACGTTATACCATATAACGTATTACGTTATAACGTTATACCATATAACGTAATATGTTATAACGTTATACCATATAAAGCATTACGTTATAACGTTATACCATATAACGTATTACGTTATAACGTTGTACCATATAACGTATTACGTTATAACGTTATACCATATAACGTTATACTATATGACGTAATACGTTATAACTTTATACCATATAACGTAATACGTTATAACGTTATACCATATAAAGCATTACGTTATAACGTTATACCATATAACGTATTAAAGTATAACGTTGTACCATATATCGTATTACGTTTTAACGTTATACCATATAACGTATTACGTCATAACGTTATACCATATAACGTTATACTATATAACGTAATACGTTGTAACGTTATACCATATAACGTATTAGGTTACAACGTTTTAGCATATATCGTTATACTATATAACGTAATACTTTATAACGTTATACCATGTAACGTAATACGTTATAACGTTATACCATATAACGTAATACGAAATAATGTTATACCATATAACGTAATACGTTGTAACGTTATACCATATACGTATTACGTTATAACGTTATACCGGATAACGTATTACGTTATAACGACATACCATATAACGTATTACGTTATAACGTTATACCATATAACGTATTACGTTATAACGTTATACCAGATAACGTATTACGTTATAGCGTTATACCATATAACGTATTACGTTATAACGTTATACCATATAACGTATTACGTTTTAACGTTATACCATATAACGTTATACTATATAACGTAATACGTTTTGACGTTATGCCATATAACGTATTACGTTATAACGTTATACCATATAACGTTATATTATATAACGTAATACGTTATAACGTTATACCATATAACGTATTACGTTATAGCGTTATACCATATAACGTATTACGTTATAACGTTATACCATATAACGTATTACGTTATAACGTTATACCAGATAACGTATTACGTTATAACGACATACCATATAACGTATTACGTTATATCGTTACACCATATAACGTATTACGTTATAACGTCGAACCATATAACGTATTACTTTATAATGTTATACCATATAACGTATTACGTTATAATGTTATACCATATAACGTAATACTATATAACGTAATAACGTTATAACGTTATACCATATAACGTAATACGTTATAACGTTATACCATATAAAGCATTACGTTATAACGCTCTACTACATAACGTAATACGTTATAACGTTATACCATATAATTCTAAACTACATAACGTAATACGTTATAACGTTATACATTATAACGTAATACGTTATAAGTGTATACCATATAACGTATTACGTTATAACGTTATACCATATAACGTATTACGTTATAACGTTATACCAGATAACGTATTACGTTATAGCGTTATACCATATAACGTATTACGTTATAACGTTATACCATATAACGTATTACGTTATAACGTTATACCAGATAACGTATTACGTTATAGCGTTATACCATATAACGTATTACGTTATAACGTTATACCATATAACGTATTACGTTTTAACGTTATACCATATAACGTATTACGTTATAACGTTATACCATATAACGTTATACTATATAACGTAATACGTTTTAACGCTATACCATATAACGTATTACGTTATAACGTTGTACCATATAACGTATTACGTTATAACGTTGTACCATATAACGTATTACGTTATAACGTTACACCATATAACGTATTACGTTATAACGTTATACCATATAACGTTATACTATATAACGTAATACGTTTTAACTTTATACCACATAACGTATTACGTTATAACGTAATACCATATAACGTTATATTATATAACATATTACGTTATAACGTTATACCATATAACGTATTACGTTATAACGTTATACCATATAACGTATTACGTTATAACGTTATACCATATAACGTATTACGTTATAACGTTATACCAGAAAACGTATTACGTTATAACGACATACCATATAACGTATTACGTTATATCGTTATACCATATAACGTATTACGTTATAACGTCGTACCATATAACGTAGTACTTTATAATGTTATACCATATAACGTATTACGTTATAATGTTATACCATATAACGTAATACTATATAACGTAATACGTTATAACGTTATACCATATAACGTATTTTGTTATAACGTTATACGATATAACGCTATACTACATAACGTAATACGTCATAACGTCATACCATATAACGTTATGCTATATAACGTATTACGTTATAACGTTATACCATATGACGTTATACTATGTAACGTATTACGTTACAACGTTGTACCATATAACGTATTACGTTATAACGTTATACCATATAACGTATCACGTTATAACGTTATACCATTTGACGTTATACTATATAACGTAATAGGTTTTAACTTTATACCATAGAACGTATTACGTTATAACGTTATAGCATATAACGTTATGCTATATAACGTAATACGTTTTAACGTTATACCATATCACGTATTACGTTATAACGTTATACCATATAACGTATTACGTTATAACGTTATACCATATAACGTAATATGTTATAACGTTATACCATATAAAGCATTACGTTATAACGTTATACCATATAACGTATTACGTTATAACGTTGTACCATATAACGTATTACGTTATAACGTTATACCATATAACGTTATGCTATATGACGTAATACGTTATAACTTTATACCATATAACGTAATACGTTATAACGTTATACCATATAAAGCATTACGTTATAACGTTATACCATATAACGTATTAAAGTGTAACGTTGTACCATATATCGTATTACGTTTTAACGTTATACCATATAACGTATTACGTTATAACGTTATACCATATAACGTTATACTATATAACGTAATACGTTTTAAACGCTATACCATATAACGTATTACGTTATAACGTTGTACCATATAACGTATTACGTTATAACGTTATACCACATAACGTAATACGTTGTAACGTTATACCATATAACGTATTAGGTTACAACGTTTTAGCATATATCGTTATACTATATAACGTAATACTTTATAACGTTATACCATATAACGTAATACGTTATAACGTTATACCATATAACGTATTACGTTATAACGTTGTACCATATAACGTATTACGTTTATAACGTTACACCATATAACGTAGTTACGTTGTAACGTTATACCATATAACGTATTACGTTATAACGTTATACCATATAACGTATTTTGTTATAACGTTATACGATGTAACGCTATACTACATAACGTAATACGTCATAACGTCATACCATATAACGTTATGCTATATAACGTACTACGTTATAACGTTATACCATATGACGTTATACTATGTAACGTATTACGTTATAACGTTGTACCATATAACGTATTACGTTATAACGTTATACCATATAACGTATCACGTTATAACGTTATACCATTTAACGTTATACTATATAACGTAATACGTTTTTAACGTTATACCAGATAACGTATTACGTTATAACGTTATACCACATAACGTAATACGTTGTAACGTTATACCATATAACGTATTAGGTTACAACGTTTTAGCATATATCGTTATACTATATAACGTAATACTTTATAACGTTATACCATATAACGTAATACGTTATAACGTTATACCATATAACGTAATACGAAATAATGTTATACCATATAACGTATTACGTTATAACGTTATAGCATATAACGTATTACGTTATAACGTTATACCATATAACGTATTACGTTTTAACGTTATACCATATAACGTTATACTATATAACGTAATACGTTTTGACGTTATACCATATAACGTATTACGTTATAACGTTATACCATATAACGTATTTTGTTATAACGTTATACGATGTAACGCTATACTACATAACGTAATACGTCATAACGTCATACCATATAACGTTATGCTATATAACGTATTACGTTATAACGTTATACCATATGACGTTATACTATGTAACGTATTACGTTATAACGTTGTACCATATAACGTATTACGTTATAACGTTATACCATATAACGTATCACGTTATAACGTTATACCATTTAACGTTATACTATATAACGTAATACGTTTTAAACGTTATACCAGATAACGTATTTCGTTATAACGTTATACCACATAACGTAATACGTTGTAACGTTATACCATATAACGTATTAGGTTACAACGTTTTAGCATATATCGTTATACTATATAACGTAATACTTTATAACGTTATACATATAACGTAATACGTTATAACGTTATACCATATAACGTAATACGAAATAATGTTATACCATATAACGTATTACGTTATAACGTTATAGCATATAACGTATTACGTTATAACGTTATACCATATAACGTATTACGTTTTAACGTTATACCATATAACGTTATACTACATAACGTAATACGTTTTGACGTTATACCATATAACGTATTACGTTATAACGTAATACGTTTTGACGTTATGCCATATAACGTATTACGTTATAACGTTATACCATATAACGTTATATTATATAACGTAATACGTTATAACGTTATACCATATAACGTATTACGTTATAGCGTTATACCATATAACGTATTACGTTATAACGTTATACCATATAACGTATTACGTTATAACGTTATACCATATAGCGTATTACGTTATAACGTTATACCATATAACGTATCACGTTATAACGTTATACCATTTAACGTTATACTATATAACGTAATACGTTTTTAACTTTATACCATATAACGTATTACGTTATAACGTTATAGCATATAACGTTATGCTATATAACGTAATACGTTTTAACGTTATACCATATCACGTATTACGTTATAACGTTATACCATATAACGTATTACGTTATAACGATATACCATATAACGTAATATGTTATAACGTTATACCATATAAAGCATTACGTTATAACGTTATACCATATAACGTATTACGTTATAACGTTGTACCATATAACGTATTACGTTATAACGTTATACCATATAACGTTATACTATATGACGTAATACGTTATAACTTTATACCATATAACGTAATACGTTATAACGTTATACCATATAAAGCATTACGTTATAACGTTATACCATATAACGTATTACGTTATAACGATATACCATATAACGTAATATGTTATAACGTTATACCATATAAAGCATTACGTTATAACGTTATACCATATAACGTATTACGTTATAACGTTGTACCATATAACGTATTACGTTATAACGTTATACCATATAACGTTATACTATATGACGTAATACGTTATAACTTTATACCATATAACGTAATACGTTATAACGTTATACCATATAAAGCATTACGTTATAACGTTATACCATATAACGTATTAAAGTATAACTTTGTACCATATATCGTATTACGTTTTAACGTTATACCATATACGTATTACGTTATAACGTTATACCATATAACGTTATACTATATAACGTAATACGTTTTAAACGCTATACCATATAACGTATTACGTTATAACGTTGTACCATATAACGTATTACGTTATAACGTTGTACCATATAACGTTATATTATATAACATAATACGTTATAACGTTATACCATATAACGTATTACGTTATAACGTTATACCATATAACGTAGTACGTTATAACGTTATACCATATAACGTATTACGTTATAACGTTATACCAGATAACGTATTACGTTATAACGACATACCATATAACGTATTACGTTATATCGTTATACCATATAACGTATTACGTTATAACGTCGTACCATATAACGTATTACTTTTATAATGTTATACCATATAACGTATCACGTTATAACGTTATACCATATAACGTATTTTTGTTATAACGTTATACGATATAACGCTATACTACATAACGTAATACGTCATAACGTCATACCATATAACGTTATGCTATATAACGTATTACGTTATAACGTTATACCATATGACGTTATACTATGGTAACGTATTACGTTATAACGTTGTACCATATAACGTATTACGTTATAACGTTATACCATATAACGTATTACGTTATAACGTTATACCATATAACGTAATATGTTATAACGTTATACCATATAAAGCATTACGTTATAACGTTATACCATATAACGTATTACGTTATAACGTTGTACCATATAACGTATTACGTTATAACGTTATACCATATAACGTTATACTATATGACGTAATACGTTATAACTTTATACCATATAACGTAATACGTTATAACGTTATACCATATAAAGCATTACGTTATAACGTTATACCATATAACGTATTAAAGTATAACGTTGTACCATATATCGTATTACGTTTTAACGTTATACCATATAACGTATTACGTCATAACGTTATACCATATAACGTTATACCATATAACGTATTACGTTATAACGTTATACCATATAAACGTAATATGTTATAACGTTATACCATCTAAAGCATTACGTTATAACGTTATACCATATAACGTATTACGTTATAACGTTGTACCATATAACGTATTACGTTATAACGTTATACCATATAACGTTATACTATATGACGTAATACGTTATAACTTTATACCATATAACGTAATACGTTATAACGTTATACCATATAAAGCATTACGTTATAACGTTATACCATATAACGTATTAAAGTATAACGTTGTACCATATATCGTATTACGTTTTAACGTTATACCATATAACGTATTACGTCATAACGTTATACCATATAACGTTATACTATATAACGTAATACGTTGTATACGTTATACCATATAACGTATTAGGTTACAACGTTTTAGCATATATCGTTATACTATATAACGTAATACTTTATAACGTTATACCATGTAACGTAATACGTTATAACGTTATACCATATAACGTAATACGAAATAATGTTAGTACCATATAACGTAATACGTTGTAACGTTATACCATATAACGTATTACGTTATAACGTTATACCGGATAACGTATTACGTTATAACGACATACCATATAACGTATTACGTTATAACGTTATACATATAACGTTATTACGTTATTAACGTTATACCAGATAACGTATTACGTTATAGCGTTATACCATATAACGTATTACGTTATAACGTTATACCATATAACGTATTACGTTTTAACGTTATACCATATAACGTTATACTATATAACGTAATACGTTTTGACGTTATGCCATATAACGTATTACGTTATAACGTTATACCATATAACGTTATATTATATAACGTAATACGTTATAACGTTATACCATATAACGTATTACGTTATAGCGTTATACCATATAACGTATTACGTTATAACGTTATACCATATAACGTATTACGT